>NC_051430.1:34480048-34483964 GCF_001649575.2 Kryptolebias marmoratus
CACCTTTTGAGAATGTCAATGTTTGTTGGGAATTATCTTACAAAACTAGGAAGTATTTTTGGTTTAGATATTAAAAGTTATGGTTGTTTATTGATTTTAGTAAAAAAAAAAAAAAGGCAACTTTTAGGAAAATGCCCCACGAAATCAGGCATTTTAGCCGCAACAATCACAAAAAAGGCCCGCCAAATCCTGGAGGGATTGAATATTGAAACAGAAAGGATAATAATGATAATAACAAAGCCTTAAAGCCTCACAGCTGTCAAGGTAACGTTTGTCATGCCGTTTTATATTCATATAATCTAAAATAATATTCTCTTGTTTTAGTTTTTGAATGAAAACTGGCTGGGATTTGTCCAGAAATGAGGATGTTTGATCATTAATGCAGAAATTCACGCACCACAAGCAGCGAAAAGCTCTTAAAAGACATTTTTAACATTTTATCTTCACTTAACGGACACTGAAAGAAGAACCAGTGGAAGACAAGCCATCATAGTGACGTATCGTCTTTGTTGGTTTTCAGTTGCTTTAAAATAAGAAACAAGAATTTATGAACTATCCTCAAATATAAAACATACAAAGAGGAGGTTGTTTCAACAAAACGGTTATTATTTGTCGTTTAAGCGGCCGTACTTGTTAAACTGCTCGGCAAAGATGAGGTTGGTCGACGTGCCGGTGATGGTGATGAGGCCTCCGATGGTCGCGGCGTACGTGATGCTGAGCGACAGACATTTGCAGATCATGTGATCCTTCTTGGTGGGGTACTGGGAGTCTCTCCTGGCCTTCACCCGCTTCACGTTCGGGATCTCAACGGCGACCTGGGGAGAGAACGGACCCGACGCCGTGACCGAAAGGACAAACGGTACCAGAGACGAGGACGGGTGGGGGGGTTCTCGAACCTGTGGCAGGTGTCCGTTGGTTTGTCGAACAAACGTTTTGTTCAAAACCGGCTGAAGGCCAAGACCGTTCACCTCACCGGTCTGTCCCTGGGAAACGTAAAACAAAAACTTCACAGATGAACAGAATTTGATTTTTTCAACCTGGTGAAGGAACCGAAGCTGCAGCTGTCTCACCTCGCCGAGCGCACAAAGCTCCCGTTTAGTAGAGTCATTCCTGGGAAAAAGAGGAGAAAATAGGCGTGACATCGATACATCGGTACAGTTCTCAGATCCTGCAGCCGTAACATAAAGCAGAGCTGCAGTTTCACGGGAGATGCTACTTCTAATAACAAAATGCTGAATAAATATTTGATCAATTAAAATACAACTTCTAACAAATGTTCTGAACGATGGTAAACTGGGGCGACAACTCTCCTTCCTTCTTCAGAGAACCAGTGTTTTGGAGCATACGGAAGACAAATTTGACAAATTGGAAGTCCCGTATTTTCCGGACTACAAGGCGCACCTGAATATTAGCCACACGGGACTAAAAGCCGCAGGTGTTTTAATGTTTAATTACCAAATGAAAGAATCTGCACAAAGGGGATTGTCAGGAACACATCCCTTTTATTAACATTTTGAAAAAAAAAGTTACCGGTACATATTTATATAACTTTAATTTACGTATATGTACGAGTACCGGTAATTAAAAGTACGAACAGTTCACGGCGTCCGTAGTTCCCGGTTACGAGCCCTGAACAAGCACGCAGAGGCTCGAACGCTGCTCGGCGTAACACAGTAACACGGCTTTAACAAGAAGAAAAGTCAGTCATTCGTCGTTCGTTCTGCTGTCGTACGGCACTACTTTGCCTGGCGGATGGATGAACGTAAACAGAATGGCTACACTGAGCTCTTCGGCCACATTGCGATAAAATGTTGTCCGCGCAAATAAAGCATCGAGCAATGCGTAAAAAGCAGCTGATTTTTGCTCCACGCCTGCTTTGGTTCCTCCCCGCTCTCTCCATTTCTGAACATCTGTGCGGGACGTGGGCGGATCCAAAGGCCTAGAAGCATCAAAAGTTGGATTAAATTGAAAAATGGCAGCTAATAGCTTTTTTTGCCATAGATGTAACAACCAGTCAGGAGTCTCTGATATTGTTATTTTGTGGATCAGAAGCTGAAAACCTGAAAAATCTTTAACTTTATGTGGTTCACTCTGAGAGTTATTCGAAAACAGTACATCTGTGGGTTAATAAAAGCACATACTCCAGAATAAAAACACACATACTGTTCATTTTGATACAACAGCTCCAACTGGTTCTTATCCAGGTTCTCCTCTTTGCTTGAAGCAGCTGCAGGAAACGAGACTCATTATTTGGACCCCATTTAACTCCATGGACTCCATTACAAACTCTTCTATGGCAAAGCAAAAACCCACCGCTTTCATCGTCGGGGCCATCCGCCGTCTCCGAGTCGCCGAGGCAGTCGGCCAGCCCGGTGCAGATCAGCTGCTGGAGGACGGCCTCGGCGATGGGCATCACCATGGCGGTGGTGGACGTGTTGCTGAGCCACATGGACAGAAACACCGTGCAGCACATGAACCCCAGCACCAGCCTGGGAAGGGAAATGGAATTCCTAATTCCAAACGGGCGTCAGCGTTTAATGAGTGTGTGTGTGTGTGTGTGTGTGTGTGTGTGTGTGTGTGTGTGTGTGAAAGTACTACTGACATGCCAGGCTTCGCCCCGGCGACCATCACCATGCGCAGAGCGATGCGTTTGTGCAGGTTCCACTTCTCGATGGAGGCCGCCAGGCAGATGACTCCCATTAGCAGCAGAGTCGTGTCTTTACAGTACTCTGCTGCCACCTGAACACACACACACACACACACACACACGCACGCACAAAGATCACGTTAAAATAAAACTTCAAACTCAAAAGTTGTTGTAGCTTCTAAACACCTGATGATGTGTTTTAGGACACTGAATAAAGAGCGGTACCGGTCCGTGGCTCATTTGGGACCGGGCCACACAGAAAGAATAATTAACTTACAGTATTTCCGAGTCTGAACGACATTTATTTTGAAAAACTGACTCCCTGTTGATGCGTGTCAGAACGCTTATCGAGGTCACGTGATCCGTTCCCGCTAAAAAAAAAAAACAAACCCACGAGCAGCAAAACGAGTAAAAAACAAAGATCTGGAAGCCCTGGATGGGACCGTCTGGTTACTGAGAAACTGATTCAGTGTTTCTTTGTGGAGTCTCTTATTTTGAATGGCGTGTTTAAACACAGAGAACATCAGGGGGAGGAGAGGCTGGTATTCAAGTTGATAATGCAGCTAACAAAGCTGCGAGGACACGTTGGATTTACCTTTATTAGGTTTTATTAAAAAAAAACTAGCCTTTTGCTACTTTTACAATACTTTTAAGCTAGATAATGGCGTTCTTATCCCCCCCCCTTCAGTCTCTTTGCCTTCCCTCGTTAGGATCAACTCTTACAGTTTGTTCTTCTTAATCTGCTCCACTTCCCACCCATGGCGATCGCGGCCCTCAGGGTTGTATAAGCCCACATCGCCTCACCTCTCACCCAATAAAACCAGCTGGACTTTTAACTCACAAACCGTCAAGTTCTTAAGTTATTCTCCTGAACTGTACAGGTTACAGAGGTTGTACTGTTAATCTCGGAGAGGAACACTGACCTGTGTTTGCACTAAAGATGCAACATTTAACCCCAGATTCAATTTTCTATATGCTAACAGTATTAAACACAGCAATTCAAGTTGGTCTGAAAATGTTGCATAAACCTCATGGTAAAGAGTTTACAGCAGCTTCATTATTGGGTCATATAAACCAATCCCTCCAGGATTTCACGGGCATTTTTTGTGATTGTTGCGGCTAAAATGCCTGATTTCGCGGGGCATTTTCCTAAAAGTTGCGATTTTTGCGACACAAAGTGTTTGTCGATGCGTTTATGTTCCATGATTACACTGCAGGACGTGCAAAACAGCTGCAGCTGGGGAGGAAACTGGTTTGCTGAAATCTTTG
>NC_051430.1:34484195-34486842 GCF_001649575.2 Kryptolebias marmoratus
AGAAACAATAAATATTGGGTTAAAGTTGCGGGAAAGTTGCGGTGTTTTGGGCAAAGTTACAAAAAGTTGCGATTTCCCAGGGTTTGCCTGATTTTGCGTTAATAGTTGCGATCGCAACATCGTGGAATCCTGGAGGGTCTGATGAAGGCATACAGCTTATGTAATGGAAATAAGACAAGTGAAGAAGGGAATAAAAATAATTCTAAAGAGCTTATAAGACACTCATATGAACAGGAGTGAACACCATGATGCTTATTCCTATCATCAGCTCAAGTCTCACAATTTATGTTCAAACTAAACTTAAACATTAGGTGTATTTTACATTTAGATCTTATAATTCCTCTTATACGGGGACCGGATAGATCGCGGACCACTACCGAAAGTGGTCCATCAAAGTCCATCAATTAGTCAGAGTTTCCTTCCCAACACCCTACAGTTAACAGGAACGGGATCAGGAATGGGATCAGCTCTCCATGTCTTAGGACAAATTTGACCCACTTCTAGTGCCCTGCTGTTGTGGAGCTTTTTAAACAATGTCATCAATCTCGGCAAAGGAAATGAACTTGCCTTTCTTCTGAGCTAACAGTGTTGGACATGATGACCAGTTTAAAGATATCATCAAATCTAGGTCAGCATTTCTCCGCCCTCCTTTCCTTTTCAGTTGAAAGTTCTCCTCCAGCGGCCAAAGCTTGGTTCCACAACCATAGAAGTTGTCGTCGTCCTGACCATTCAGTACCTCTCAAGTGCCTCAGAGGTCCTCTGGGACAGCTAAGTCTCCTTCTTCAGCTTGATCTCATCCACCACCGCTGGTGTCCACCAATGGGTCTTCTGGTTGCTACCTCGACAGGCACCATGAACGTTCTATAGGTCCAACTGAGGCCCAGGAGCCCAGGAAGATCCCCTCTTAGGTTTGGCTCCAGGAAGATGCCCCAGTTTCCATATTTGTTGCAAGTCTGACCCCTCCCCTGAGGCTGATTTGCCCTACCAGGGTTTAAATCAGGCGTGGACAATCCTGGTCCTCAGGGCCACCATCCTGCAGGTTTTCCTTGTTCCTCTGCTCCAACACACCTGATTCAGAGGTTAAATCACCTCTTCATGTTCTGCAGAAGCCTGTTAATCAGCCATTGATTCAGATCAGGTGTGTTGGAGCAGAGGAACAAGTAAAACCTGCAGGATGGAGGCCCTGAGGACCAGGGTTGCCCACGCCTGGGTTAAATCCTCGGACCACATGGTCCCCATGATCGTGGATGTAGTCAAATCCCTCCACCACATTAAAGGAGTGATTTTGCAGAGACACACAAATGATTAAGCTTTGTTAGCCTTAAAGACTGAGTGATTCCCTGCTCAGAAAATATAAACTCTAGACAGTCAGCTGTAAAGATCAACTTGGGCCTGGTCCCAATACTCGCACTTGCACCCTTGTTCCACCCTCGTGTCCTTGAGGGGTTTGACTGCGTAGTGTGTCCCAATTCTCCAACGTCTGCATGCTTGTAACCTGCGCACACAAACCCTTCTGTGCACTTCGACTGAGTACACGCTTCAGAGGGGCGCAGGGTGGAGGGCGAGGATTGGGACCAGGCCATACGGACTCACCTCGCTCGACTTGAGCACTCCGAAAAGTGGGTAGAGGAAGGCTGGAACCAGAGCAGCGGCACCCAAGGGAACAGCCTCGGACACCCAGTAGACAGCAGTCACCATCAGCACATAAGCACAACACGCCTCCTGCAAAGGAAAAAACGCAAACTTCAAACCTCGATGCAACAAAACGTGCAGAAACAGAAGCAGAAACCACTTAGACGTAGCTCTATACGACAAGTGTAAATGAATTTTTGGCTTTGCAAATATATCCAGCATCCATACACTCATAACATATCTTTCTTATTACAGTCAGATATTTATCAGATATTTCATTTAAAAACCTTTAACAGAGATCTCAGCCATAGGCATGAGAAAATTGAAGTTTTTAACCTGGATTTAAAAACACTCACGTTTGGGGCCAACTTCAGATCTGTTGGTAATTTAATTCATTTGTGAGTGGCATAACAGCTAAACGCTGCTTTTTTGTATTTGGCTTTAACTCTGGGCTTTACCATTTGATCGGCCTCAGGTCAAATAGTAATAATAATAATAATAATAATAATAATAGACGTAAGAGTCCAACTGGGGTCATATTTCATTAGCGTTTCACTCATGCATTCTGGACCCAAACCATTAAGTGATTCGTAGACCAGCAGCAGAATTTTAAAGTCTATTCTATGGCTAATTTGGAGACTTTACAACTGGAGGAACATGCTCAGATATGCTCTGTTCTGGTCGAAGCCCAAGCTGCAACATTTTGAGTACGTGTTGTGGTCTCAGCTACTCCCGCCGTGAAGTTTTAGTTTAATATTTGCAAAAATTGACTGAATTAAAGCCATTTCTGGCTAAAGAAATTAGTCAAAAGGGCTGCTGCTGGGGGGCGCTGCGGAGCGGTCTATGGAGTAGGACGTGGTTTGTGGTAGCTCCTGCCAATTTCGTTTAAAATGCTTATTCAACCGTGCTTTTCTTTGTAAACCAAGTCTCTGTCGATTGTTTTGCACTTTTGTCCCACGAATATATCTTTTTTTTGCACCAACAATGTCGGGAAGGGGAAAATCTCGTACTATTC
>NC_051430.1:34486942-34489264 GCF_001649575.2 Kryptolebias marmoratus
GGAAGTAGCTAAAAGCAGGGTGGAAGTAGCTAAAATCAAATTTCAATCAATCAGATTTTATTTGTGTAGCACATTTCAGCAGCAAGGCATTTCAAGGCGCTTTACATAATTAAAAAACAAAATAAAAACAGCATGTGACAATGAATAAACAGTAAGAAAGAGACAAACATCGAAGACATCAAAACCCGCACTCTAACCCTGATTTAGTCATAAGCAACTCTAAACAGGTGGGTTTTAAGTTGAGATTTAAAGGCAGGGTGGAAGTAGCTAAAACCAGGGCGGAAGTAGCTAAAATCAAGGTGGAAGTAGCTAAAAGCAGGGTGGAAGTAGCATTAGTATGCCAGAACTAGCAATAGCTGAAGAAGTAATTGAATAAAAATGCTGAAACAGAAAAAAAAGCAAAAATTCAAAGAGTTGAACAAAGCTTCATTTATTTTCAATGAGAAAAAAATGGCAGAAAAAGCTAAATATCTGAAACAGCGGAAATTGCACCAATACCAAAACTCATAGCGGTCTTGTCCTTAATGAGCCGAATGTTTTGATATATGATGTGTTTGTGTAGCATAATATAGATAATAAAGAGAAACGGAAAAACAATAAAAGATGAAAGCGGTTATCTGGTTAATGTGCAAATAAATCTGAGGTGTAATACCTCCGATGGCCACTAGAGGGAAGCTTTAGATAGTTTGTAGTAAAAAAATAGGATCTATTATTTTTATTTTTATAAATAATAGATCCTGAAGGCCAGGAAAAGCCCAAACTTGTGGATTATTTTCAAAGACAAAAAGGCGGTAAAACGAGTTTTTGTTGGTTTCAGGGGAACATCGTCACGTGCGGCGTCGTGGGGGCGTATGCCGTCATCCTGGCCGTCAACGCCTACGTCTACACGAGCCTGTCTTACATCACGCTGAACATCCTCAAGCGCCTTCTCAACAGCACCTTCAACGCCGTGTTCACCGACGTGCCGTTCCAAATCCTCGGTGAGCTCTCCCACGACCTCACGACCCCCACAGTGGATTCATTCGTTTGTTTTAATGCTCCTGCTTTTGTCCCCGCCATGGCAGACTACGGCCTGATCGCGGCGTGGGCGACGCTGGGCGTGAGCGGCGCCGTGCTGCAGCTGTACCGCGAGCGCTCGCGGCCGTTCTTCCCGCCCAGCCCGTACCTCATGTGGCTGCAGGAGCGCGAGCGCCG
Source organism: Kryptolebias marmoratus (assembly GCF_001649575.2). Lineage (NCBI taxonomy): Eukaryota > Metazoa > Chordata > Actinopteri > Cyprinodontiformes > Rivulidae > Kryptolebias > Kryptolebias marmoratus. The sequence continues at coordinate 34,488,137 of NC_051430.1, forward strand.
CAAGACCAACGTGCTGGACCCGAGCCACCACGTGCCCTCGCTGCCCGGCCGCGTGCTGGAGCGGGCGTGGCAGCTCGCCAGGCGGAGGGAGCCGGCGGGAGAGCACACGCCGCTCCTCCTGTAAAAGGACGGACGTTTTTTACTGAACGACTTTTAACAGAAGATGTCGCTTCTGCTCGTTGTTTGCACTAAAACGACAAAACCACTACCTTCAAAAAAGTCCAAATAAAAACAGTTTAAAATGAATCCTTACAGGACATAATTCAGCCAAACTCACAATTTGTTTGTGACCGATTGGAGAAAATCTACAACCATTTTTAAACCTTTTTATGTATTTTTTTTAGTTTTCCTAAAGTGTTGAGTCTCGATATGAAACTTAAAAAGAAGAAGAAGACAAAGAGGTCATCTGGAGTTGAATGTTTTGGATATTTAATAAAATATTCTGCTGTAGAGAGATTTGGATCATTGTTCGGTTTTTATTCAATAATCAACCTTCCGGGACAGCGGCCCTCGGGTCCTGGAGTCTGACGCCTGTCGATGTTTTCCCTCGACTCCAATAAATTAAGAGAGAAATTTAAATTCAGACCTGAGGTTTGAAGCTAAAAGGGACTGTGCTGAATAGATCTGGATACTTTAACAAACCGTCCTGTCACACATCTGAGTTAAACTTTACATTTAACCAGCGGCGGCTGGCCAGTAGAGGGCGCAAGAGTGCCGCCCCACTCCCATTACCTTGAATAAGATGTAAAAAAATTAAATAGTAAAATAAAAATATTTCGAAATATATGTATATATATTTTTAGTTGTGTAAGATAAATATTTTATAGTTAATAAGGAAAGTTGTTTCGTTCATTGGTGACGTATTTCCGCCCCGGGGCGCAAAAATCTTTGACTCTCGTTAAAAGTTGCACATGCACAGTAGCTCCTCTCAGTACAAGAGATAGGACCGTTCAGGGCGCACCTCTCCTGCGCCCAGAGCTGACTCCGCCTCCCGCCGCCGGAGCGTGGGACTCCCGCCACGGAGGCTGACGTCACATCCGTCTGTCAGAAAGTTCGCCTGATTGAAAAGTCGAGCCGCGGGTGAGCTGCCTTTTATTCAAAGACAGCAACAAGTTCATTACGTGACTA
>NC_051430.1:34490749-34492388 GCF_001649575.2 Kryptolebias marmoratus
GAGGATGGCTCGGGGCAGACGGGGCTCCGGGGGTGGGAGGCGGCGCCGTGAGCTCGGACCTTCAGTTTGGAGGGAGCGGCCGATGGCGTCACAGCTCTGGGCGGCGGCCTGCAGGACGGGGAGGAGGAGCCTTTGGCGCCGACGGGCAGCGGGAGCTGGGTGGGCTTCCTGGGGGAGGGGGGCGGCGTCAGGAGGGTCTTCTTCGGTGCCGAAACCAAAGCTTTCCGCTGCAGCGTCGGCGTGCAGGTCGGGGAGGGCGTGTACGAGCGGCACGTCGCCGGCGGTTTGCAGGCCGCGCCGGAGGAGGAGGAAGACGAGGAGCTGGAGGAGGACGCAGAGGAGACGAGGTCGTCCACCGCAGCCAGGGGGTCCATGTCGGGAGGCGGGGCCGGCGCGGCGTTCCCGTGATGCGCGCCCTTCTGGAAGGCCAGGATCTTCTGCTCCAGGGTGGTGAACTGCAGCACACGCAGCGGGTCGTACTTGGACAGGAAGCCCCGCAGCGTGTCCCAGCCGCCGCCGACGCGCACCATCACGTGTTTCCCGTGAAGCATCTGGGGAGGAGTCAAACAACGATGACATCATCCGAACCGGCGCCCAGAATAGCAGCAGATTAACTCGTCTGCTGCGAGTCGTGATGTAATCACTGTTAGGTAATGAGCTCAACGTGCAGCCGGTCCCACACACACACACACATACACACATACACACACACACATACACACACACACCGACACACACACACCCAGACACACACACACACACACAGACACACACACACACAGACACACACACACACACACAGACACACACTCACCCGGATGAAGATGGTCTTGTCTCCCAGTCTGTAGCGTCCCTCTGACAGGTACTCGATGGAGACCCGGTTGGAGCAGCTGCAGATCGGCTCGTCGGTGCCGAGATCCTACAGAAACAGAACCAAGCAGCTGCTCAACGACACGAGTGAAACCGGAACGTTTCAGATGTTTAAACATAAAGGAATCCATCTGTAAAACGTTGGAGCAACAAATAGAACATTAGAACAGTTTACGATATAAGACTTCAAGAATCTGGAGAAATCTTAGATCACAAGGCTGAAAAACCAGGTTCTGGTTCTGGTTCTGTAAACACAGCTCATTGATGCTGCTTAAAGCTCTATCAGGCAGAGAAGAAGCCAGATGTGAACACCATCCAGAACCTCTGGACCAAAGAGAAGAACTGATCTGAGGTCAGATGAATGGATTGTTTCAGCTCACAGTTCAGAAGTCAGCCTCTCTGATGGTATGGGGGTGCATTAATGCTTACACGTCTGGAAAGGCTCCATCAGGTTTTCCAACATGAGCTCCAGTGCAGAAAAGACGACTTTTGAACAGCGAGAATCCTCCGGGATTTCTCGATGTTATGATCGCAACTTTTAACGCAAAATCAAGCAAACCCCGCAAAATCGCAACTTTTTGCAACTTTAACCCAATATTTATTGTTTCTAAAGTGATTCGCCACCGTTTCTGCGGTCTAGTCTCTTCTTTGTGGGTTTGTGTAGCGTGGAATACAAAATAAGCCCAAGTAACTCAGGAAGAAGACGCGTGACGTCACTTCCTGTTAACATCAGAATGCCGGGAGCGTGCAGGAGCAGCGACCGAAGCCA
>NC_051430.1:34492559-34500730 GCF_001649575.2 Kryptolebias marmoratus
CATGGAACATAAACGCATCGACAAACACTTTGTGTCTGCAAAACATGTGAGGAGAGCTGCAGACCAGGGACGATCCAGAAATGCTCATGAATGTCAGTTTAGAAGCTCTCAAAGTTCTCAAATAAAGCACCTTTTGAGAATGTCAATGTTTGTTGGGAATTATCTTACAAAACTAGGAAGAATTTTTGGTTTAGGTATTAAAAGTTATGCTTGTTTATTGATTTTAGTAAAAAAAAGGCAACTTTTAGGAAAATGTCCCGAGAAATCCTGGAGGGACTGATTAAAGCAGAATGGGACAATCCCTGTAAAACCTGCAGCAGCTGCTCTCCTGGATCTGGATCAGTTCCGCAGACTTCATCTAACATGATTCTGACGGCGGTTATTTTTAGCGGCGCCGTCTCCTCTGGGAGGAAATCAACCCGACGGCGTTCGTGCAGCGTTCTGATCCACTGAACCAGACTAAATAAATAACAGCGCCCCCAGCAGAGGACTCGGCGTGCACATATGTACGACGGCGTCCGTCACGTGATCAGCTGCTGGTCGGACCCACCTCGGGCTGGTAGAGGGCGCCGTGCCGGCAGCACACGCTGAAGGTCTTGACGGGCGGCTGGGGCTCCTCCGCCATCAGCCGCGTCTCCTCCAGCTCGATCTCCTTCTCCAGTTTCACCAAGACGGGAGGCTCCACGCCGTACCTGCGACACGAGCCGTGAGCGTCTAGGGGCGGAGCCAACGAAACCTCACGCCAACACTAAATAAGAAGACTTACTTGGAGACGATGCGGCCGATCTCCAGCAGGCAGAGACAAACCTGCCGAGGCTCTTTGTGCAGAACTGGAACAGAAAACAGAATCCCTGAAAGCGGCGGCGTCTCGTTAGGAGCTCCGATTAACGAGCAGGACGGCGGCGGGTTCTCACCGAGGCCCTCGGACTCGAACAGGTACGTCTCCTCCACGCCGACGTGCCGACACCACGCCAGGAAGTTGGCCGTGTTGTCGCGAGCGAAGAAGGAACCGGGGGAGGCGTCTCGCTTGCACGCCACTTTTCTGGCGGGAAAAAGCTGAAATGACAGAAATAATCTCATCTCGTATCGTCTCCTCAGGAGCTCCGTTTTCTAAAACGAGTCGCTTGCGTCCCGACTCACCTCGCCGAGCGCCGGCGGGCAGATCCGGGCCACGCGGCTCTGCAGGGCGCCGACGAGCTGGCAGAGCTTCACGCCGTTGTTCAGCTCCTCCATGAAGAAGTCGGCTCGCACCTCCTCTCCTGGGCGAGGAAAGAAAATAAAACTTAACCTCTGACAGAGCCAGACTTTTACTTTGAAGAGCATCTAGTGCCCGCACTTCAGACTGGCAGACTAAAAATTAACCCTCAAACAAAAAGGCTCGCTGTGCAAAAACCAGAAACTGGATTAAAATATAATTTAATTCTAGAAATGTCCGTCTGTCCTTCAGGGTTTCCCCCTCAGCCCAACTACGGATGTTTTGTTGCTCCTGCATTAATAAAAATAAGCTGTTATTGTTCCTTTACTTTTGTTCCCTTCTTTAAAAAAGGTAAAAATCTGTACAGGGCGCTCCGACGCCCCCTGGGCTGGAAATCTACGCCTGAGGGAACGCCATAAAAGACGACACCGGGAACAAACAATCAGAGCGAGGGACAAAAGTCGACTTCCGCCCAAACGAGGCCCGAAACTCGAGCCGGTCGTGGTCAGGTGAAGGTTTTGTCCGCGCCCTCATTCCTCCGAAGAGGAAAAAAGGAAAGCGAGATTCGGTTGGCGAACAATGGAGCCGGTTTCTGGTCAGCTTTGGTTTCCTTGCTGCTCCGAGGGACAACAGATGTCCGGATAATAGCGGAGACGGATGAAACGAGCTGGTTTTGTGTCAACAGCATCAGAACTTTCCTCGCCTGGAGGGAGAAACTTCGTGCGGCTGCTCCCCGGCCTTCGATGTCGGACACGAGCTCTAAACCGCCTTTTACCTGCCGGAGCGAACCGTACCCAACAAGCCGCTGAGCCAGATGGCCAGGTCCTCCTGCATCGGCACCAGCGTGGCTTCGTGGCGCACCGCCAGCCACTGGTCGTACTCGAAGACGTTGGCGAGGCCCGGGCCGTGCCGCTGGCCCAACGGGCTCCGGGGGCCCCTGGGACTCGGCAGGGGCGAGGCGAACTTCTCGCCGAACCAAACCTGCGGAGGAAGAGACGAGCAAAGAGACATCTGATTGGCTGCTGAGCTTCGTGGGCATCTGTTAGTAGATTCAGGTTTGCACCAGCTCCTCGGAAAATAAAAATACAGAAAAATGGACGGACAGACGGGTGTTCAACGCTGGTTGCTGTTCAGATTATTCAACAAGGACCACAAAGGCACAAGCTACGCCGGAGCAACGACGAGCTTTTAAAGTCGTCACCTTTGACCCAACAGGGCTCAGCCCGGCTGCAGAGCTGGAGCTCGGACAGGAAGCTGCCTGCAGACGGCGCCATGACGCGTCCCGTCTCGCGGGACATGTCTTCGAACCACGAGATGCCAGAACAACTAATATTCCCATAATACTCAACAACAGTGCAGGTTTTTCTAACAATCATGCAGCTTTATTGGGTAAAAGTCCAACATTTCTTGTGAGGCGAAAGCTGCACAAACATCGTCCCTCGAAAACACATCGTGGATATCCTTTTTTTTGGCACTAAGTACAAACTTCACACGTTTAGTTGTGTTTGTTCGATTTTACTCAGTTTGTAGTTCACTGAAACCAGCAGCATTTAAAGGTAGCTTGTTGTCCTCAGTGGAGATTCCCAGTTTTCAGGTTTTCTAAAAATGTTTTCTTTCTTAAGAGTTTCCAGTATATAACAAGGATAAAACAAACAGGAAGTAGTTAATGTGTTTGTATAAGTTGTCTCCACTGGATGCACTAATGTCTCATTAATTGCTACATCAATAAATTCTCTCTAAAAAAATTTAATCTCATGAACTCAGTGAGTGAGGGGAAGACCAGTGGGACAACCAGAGGCTCAGATATACTCGGCCTAATATAACGGACAAGTGAGCAACTGAGTATTTGTGCAGACACGTCTGTTTCTGTGCGTCTTTTAGTAAAAGTCTCTAAGGTTCATCCTTTATCACCTTCTCTCCATTTTCCCCTTTATTCATCTCACAGATTATGTCAGAGAGTTGATTTAAGGAAAACTCGGCTGTGGAGATTCAGCATCTCTGCTGCCACACGCCGCCTCGTTTAGCGCCCCGTCGTTTCCGCTAACGAGTCTTTAAAGCCATCGTTTAATGTGTCCGATTTGTTCGGGTTTAACGTGTTTCCAGATGTCCACTCCTCCTCCAGAAATGACACAAACCACGTCTCCTCCTGTCTGTTTGTGGACATCTGTCTCTGACGCACACTTCAATCTTCCGGTCGATCCCGTGTCATCGAAACGAGGACTGGAATTCACCGAGTCCAATCGGCCAACAAACAGGAAACCTTCTGGGGCAGAAGAACAGAAATGTGCTCCTGCAGATGTTCTGATAGTTGGACCACTCGAGTCTCGTGAGATAAAAGCCTGAGAAGGTTTCGGGTCTCTGAAACGACCGAACAAGCCCCTTTAATTATTCAACATTAGTTTCCCTGCAGACTCTGGGGTCCAAACCAGCAAAGATTAGAAAACGCACCAAAAGGGGAATTTGGTGCGACCTTTGAATTCATGAAGGAGGATCCTCGTGGGAACATGAAGACCGACAAAACACCCGATGCCCCGGAGCTGCAGATTATGTAACATCCAGCTGAGAAGATGTTGGATTAGAAAGACTGAACTATCTGCATACATCCGAGACAACATTCAGCTTTAACGTTAATAAACCTGCATTGTGCAAATAAGAACCTGTTAATCCCCCCTCGGTCCTCACAGTACAGGAATGTGGTCCGATAATCCAGCAAAAAAATGCAAAATACTGAGATTGGGAAGCATTACGGCCGTTATCGACCAATCAGCCCTTAGCGCTTAAACATGAGCCACTTAGACTGAAGAATGAAGCAGGTGAGGAGTGAGAAAAAGGAAAACTCCCTCAGACTTCAGACTCCTAAACTTCCCACGGCCTTCAAGCTTCGAGTCTTTAGGATCTGACGTTTCTAAGGTCCGAAGGGTTTTCTCTACATAAGTTCTTATTTCCAGAGATCTGGAGTCTTTAAAGCCTCCAAGCGTCAGAGTTTATCTCTGAGACAACTTTGGAGAAAGTAATGTTTGATCAGGTGGGATTAGAGGTGGAGTAGTGCTATCACAGGGGTGTCCAGTCCTGGTCCTCAGGGCCACCATCCTGCAGGTTTTACTTGTTCCTCTGCTCCAACACACCTGATCTGAATCAGTGGGTGATTAACAGGCTTCTGCAGAACATGAAGAGGTGATTTAACCTCTGAATCAGGTGTGTTGGAGCAGAGGAACAAGGAAAACCTGCAGGAAGGAGGCCCTGAGGACCAGGACTGGACACCCCTGTGTTATCAGGTGATGTGAAGGTCAGACAAATACTGCCACAGAGAGAACATCAGGTAAAGGTCCAGTCACCAACGGAGTATTGTTGAAGGTCCGTCTGGACGCAGGTCCTGGACTCTCATCTCTCGCCGTTTTGATGGCTACAGTTTGTCGGCGGCTGCGTTTGGGGCGGCACCGGGGTCTTCGGTTCAGCGTTACCACGAATGACCACCGTGTGCAAATGGGAGCACAGAGGGGAGAGGACCAGTCCTGCAGGCATCACTCCCGGCGTCAAGGCGTGTGCAGCCATATGCCCCTTTCCACCGGCTCTAAAGGTCCCAGCTCCACTCTACTCGGCTTGCTTTGCAAGCGTTTACATCGGCATTTATACGAGGCCGGTCCCTGCTTCTTTGGTCCCTGCTTTGGAGTAGGGCCAGCCGGGCCGGCCCTGCTTCGTGGGCGGAGCAAGCTTAGCTCCTGTTCACTCATTGGTCGTGGGTGTGACCAGATGCAAGGTAGGAATATAAACAACAGCGTTAGCTTACCCGGCAGCGTTTCTGCCGTCTGTCCCCCAGCTGAAGGCCTGTAAAGCCTGAAATCTCCGGCAGATAACAGCTGTCCTACTCTGCGCAACAATCGCAGCATCCAGAGCATTTCTTCCACTGCGCCTCTCTTCCTGAAGTCTCAGGAGAATCCCCATAAGTTTAAAAAACAGCAACAACACAGGGCCAACGCTGTCCTTAGCGCTTCTGTTGTTTACACAACTGGCGCCTTCCTAACCCTAACCCCGCCCCCCACAACACGAGGAGGTGTTCCTCTGCTACCGACCAAACTGGCCGGTGTGAACGTGATGCATTCTTTATCGAGCCGAGCCGAGTAGAGCCAGACTTCTGAATTAGAGCCGGTGGAAAAGGGACATTAGGGCCTGATGGTACGGCGCTACAGCAGTCACCGCCAAGCTCAGGGTGTCAGACTCCAGGCCTCAAGGGGCTGCCGTCCTGGGAGGTTTAGGTTTTCCTGCTCCAACACACCTGATTCAAATCCTTTAATCATCTCCTCATCAAATCATCAGCTTCTCCAGGAGCACGGCAACAAGTCGTTCATTTAAAGCAGGTGTTTTAAAGCAAGAACGCGTCTAAAACATGCAGGACAGCGCCCCCCGAGGGATGGAGTTTGACACCTCTGTGAACAGACATGAGGATCTAGGCCAAAGGAATGGGTTTTTATCGTTTCAGCCTTGCGTCCACACGGAAACAGCCTTTCAGGAGCCCTAGAATAGTATACAAAACAAATCTTAAAACCCCACCTCAACTTGAACCTCCAACCCAAAGACATCCTCCTGAAATCAGTTTGGTAAATTAGGTGATTAACTTATTGCAATTAATCCAGACTTTTTGACTAAATTACTAAACGGTAAAGACAGAAATGTGACGCCTATATTCAGGAGTCTGGTTTGTTTTATTAAAAAGGTTCGTTCAAAATGCCATCGTTATTCTTCCCTTAAACATCCATGCGTGCGTAAATCTTCAGCCTGGCTGAGCAGAGCGGTCGGGGGTGTGACCCGACATCCGAGCCGAGCTCTGGAAATGCTCCCAGGAGGATCAATATCATAAACAAGTCGTCCTTTTACTCGCTCTCGTTCAGTTCAACTAATTCGTCATCCTCTGCTCTGCCAACGTTAGTTTCCCCCCAAAACACCAAGTAACCCGATCGGTGCAGCGTACGACCGGAGCTCGCCGCCAAATCAACACAAGCCACATGTTCTGGGAACGGCACAGTCCAAGACGAGAGGGAAAGAGGTGTCTCCGTGTGACAAATCCGTAACACGATACGTTTGTTGTTTTGAGTTCTGGGACGACTTCCACATCGTTGCTGGGAGGAGAAAAGGGGAAAAAGGAACATTCCACCCACGCCGGGGGGAAGTCCGGGCCGCGGCACGTCAGACACGCCGCAGCACAGACGGCGAAACTGATCAGACACGCAGTCCTTAAAAACGTTATTAAAAAAGGGAACAGTTTGGATCTTGGTCATGTTCGGACTAGCCATTCGCTCGTCAGTCCTGTCGGAGAAATCATTTCTCCAAACTGAAAAACAGACAACTTCTCCACAAGTGAATCCTCCCTTAAATCAGGAGGTTTTTCAGGCATTTTAACACTGAATTATTAAGAAAATAACTCACTTCGTTGCATAAAATTTAATGTAAATTCAGCTATAAGTCAGACCCTCCAGGATGTTGCGATCGCAACTATTAATGCAAAATCAAGCAAACCCTGCGAAATCGTGACTTTTTGCAACTTTGCCCAAAATGCCGCAACTTTCCTGCAACTTTAACCCAATATTTATTGTTTCCAAAATGATTCTCCACCGTTTCTGCGGTCTAGTCTCTTCTTTGTGGGTTTGTGTAGCGTGGAATACAAAATAAGCCCAAATAACTCAGGAAGAAGACACATGATGTCACTTCCTGTTAACATCAGGATGCCGGGAGCGTGCAGGAGCAGCGACCGAAGCCAAAATGTGCGCTAATGCTTCACATTTGCCCACAAAGATTTCAGCAAACCAGTTTCCTCCCCAGCTGCAGCTGTTTTGCACGTCCTGCAGTGTAATCATGGAACATAAACACATCGACAAACACTTTGTGTCTGCAAAACATGTGAGGAGAGCTGCAGACCAGGGACAATCCAGAAATGCTCATGAATGTCAGTTTAGAAGACCAGATCCTGAACCAGTCCTTGTGTTAATAAATACCGTAAATAAATGAACTTACCTGGATCCCAGCCTGCACAGCCATGACTGCGTTTCCACAAGATTTACTTCTTCATTCTGAGAAGAAAAGAGACAAACGGATAAAAACTTTTCCTCCGCTTCAGATCTGCTGCAAAATCAGAAAAACCTTAAAACAAACTAACAGAAGTTCTTCATCCCAAAATAAAACTATTTCTTAGCAAATTCTAAAGACTGGATGAAAAACAAGCTCATTAACTTTGTTAACTTGTTTTATTGCTTCTAGTTTGTCCGACGGGTTAATTTTCCACAGAGTTAAATGTTTGTGTCGCACTTTTTATTCCCCACATTAAATTAAATTAACCTGCTGGACGACGCAGCAACATTTCCTTCCCATCAGTCCTTTTTTCCCAATCGTTTGCTTCAAACCCAGAGAAAATCTGACTTTGTTAACTTTTTCTGCACCGTCAGACACAAAACCCAGAATGTGATCCTGCATCTTCAGACACTTTCTGCAAAATCTTTAATTATTCCTTCACTTTATGAGTATTTATTAAAAACTGCTGCAGGAACAGATTTAAATTCAACATTTTCCCTCACGGGTCTAAACCGGAGCTGAGAAAAACAACAAGTCACGGGAACTAAACTCCGATTATTCGATCATTCCTAAACTAATTTCAACCATGTGGCCTCGGTTCAACTTCCACCGGTTTCAGGTCCACATTTACGCTTTTAGAAACGGACGTAAAGGTCGACGAGATGAAGAGGAAAGTTGAAACGGGACGAGTTTGAGTTTTTAAGGAAGTGCCGTTTGCTTTTCCCACAGAAGATGACGGGATCACTGCGACCCTCCGCCATCCCCTGAGGGGGGCGTGGGGGGGGGCAATAATAACCCTGCTGATTTGGTCAACACAGCTGAGGCAACAGTCCTGACACCACCAACCCCCATCCTCAGTCCAATTCTCTCATCCAGACATCTTACAGAAACAGAAGAATCGGCCACAAAAGTGTCC
>NC_051430.1:34500830-34504977 GCF_001649575.2 Kryptolebias marmoratus
GTATTTTCTTTCCTTCTTTCGGCTCTAATAAAAATTCTAAAAAAAAAAAAAAAAAAAAAAGGGCTGCTGCTAATTGCTAGTTCATCTGGTATTATTTTATATTCCCACCAGAAATACCATTCAAAAATAGAGTCAAATTTTACCTAAATTGTGAGGGGTTATTTGAAGCAGACAATGTGCACAAAAAACTTTAATACGGTACCTGGGCATCTGTATATATTCTGAGCTAAAAAGGTTTCCTGTCTTTCATATTTTAACCAGACGCCCCATATTGGTGACCGCTTTTCCTAACCTTTCCTAACTTTACATTCACAAAACATAAGATTGGGTTTAAGCCGAGCAAAGAACTGAACAGTTGAGCCGTCGATCGCACAAAAATGTTAAAAGGCGACACGAAACGTGGCACAAATCAGGAGTCACTGGGAATCGATTATTCGTCTCAGTTTATCAATTTGGGTCAGATTGCTCAAACCCTCATTGTCATTTTTTAAGTTTGTTGTGATAATCAGGCTGTGTCCCAGGGTCATTTGAGGTCACATTAGAGTCTATGTGAAAAGTCCTCCTTCTTTTCTGCCATGAGAAATCAAAGTTTTCCAACTGGTCCTGGTAAGATGCTGTTAAGAACACCTTTTCTGACATTTTCTGTCTGAACCCAACAACAGAGCCCTATTGATTGCCTCATCAACTGACTGTTATCCACGAGCAGCTTGGGAAATGAAAACACACACAGATAACACACACAGCTGACGAGGGATGGAGATAACTTCCATTGTCTGAAGAAACTCACGGCACGACATTTTAAGAACCCAGACTTAGTTCATTTTACCCGACAGTCTGGATTTGTGTCTTTAAGACAGACGTTCTATAAAACTTTTAAATTGTTTAAAAACTTCTGGGTTTTGAGGAAGCCGCTCTCAAGATGATCTCGGTAAACTAATGGAGGAGAAAAATGCCTGTAACGCAATTCATTTTCCAAGAAATTATCAAATATAAAAAATTTATTAGGCTTTTTTCAGTATTCAAGCTGAAATCTGTAAAATATGTTTTAAAACAGAAGACAGTCTGGCAAAAAAAAAAGAGGTAATTTTACTTTTTTCCCTGTGCTGCATTTTTAAATATGATTCTTCTGAATATTACAAAGTTACATAAAGGCTTTAGGAGTTCTATTACTGTAATCACAGTTTAGAGAAAGTTTTTCACAAGGGAAGAAGTCTTGCATTACATTTTTGCTGATAAAGATTTGGAGGGAGGATATATTTACCTTAATGTTCTGATAATTTGCCGTCAGAGGCGGTTCATAGTGACGGATCCTGAGGATGCAACAACAGAGGAGCCAAAGAGCAAAGATTTGAGCAAACTATGATTTCCAGTTTCCACAAAGAGGCTTATTCACTAAATTGAATTTTGACCATTACAGTCCATACTTGATTATTCCAAGGCTACAGAATCTGATGTTTCCAACAGCATCAGAAAGACTCAAGAGTAAAGAGAAAATCAAGGAAAGGCAAATACTGGCAGTCAGTGTTTAAATGTGGAGATGGGATCAACTGACCCAAAAGGGCCAACTCGAGGGTCTTGGCCCTGCTAAGCATTGACTATACCCCAGCAGAGGACATGTCTATTATATCTTCATAATATTCCAGGCAGGTCGTTCCCAAAATTGGGATCAGGACCCTACTGTGGGACATGAAGCATTCTGCCATTGTTCTGGTCATAAACCTCAGCCACTGTTATTTTGTAGCTCAGAATGATTCTTTTCTTGCGGCAGCATTTCATGTCCGCACATTTCTCTTACCCCGTTTTTTTTTTTTTCTAAAATGTGCCAAATTTTTACAACAAAGTATTTAGATGTTTGCCATCATTCAAATATAAACAAAATGCATTCCAAATATTGTTTTTTGGACTTTACACACCTTTTTTGGTGACACACATGCTCGATTTTATCGTGTCCGCAGTGCAGAGTAACAGACTTCATCGAGAAGTTTTAAACTATAAAATTAAAAAAAAAAAAAACATTTCTTCAATGATTTCATTGACTGGACTAAACCTTATTTTATTGCGCAATTGAATCTGTTGGAGCCATTTTTCTTATTTGATATTATCTTCATATTCTACGTGTCCCACCCTGTTGGAATGTTTCCTTTTTACCTTTAAAACAGGAAGTGACATCATTTGGTTTTGGAGGGAAAACAACTTCAACTGTCACTTCCTCCTCACTTTTTTCATCTTAAATACATTAAACCTGTATGAGTCTAGATTTTAATTAATATCTAGATGTCAAACAGTGCAGGGATGATGGTCCGCTGTGCGTCCGCGCCTCTGACCGCCATCTTGTCCCGTCCTGACAGCGTCCTACAGATGTTCTGTTCCTCTGCAGCTGGACACACTCACAGCGACACCGTCCACGCTCCACAGCCGTCACATTCCTGACGCAGCCGGAGGTCCGCCGCTGTCGTAACGAAGCCATGTGGGGCCCAAATCCAGCGTGGTGGTGGGTTGATTACATAACTTAATTGCTCTGATTTTGGGTTTTTTCCTCGTCGTGAACTTTTTCTCCCTTTGTTCTTTGACGGCCACATCCTGCGACGCTCGCTCCTGCCAAACGGCCGCGGCGGCTGACGCAACAGCCCAGCTTTGGGTAACGGCTCCGACCGGCTGAAGGACAACTTGTTTTTAAATATCAGATAGAAGATTAAACACCCGCAGCCCAGAATAATACAGCTTGTTTACAGGCTGCTGAAAACCAATAAACGTTTAAAGAGTTTTGTATCTTTGGATTTGATTGATTTATTGACTTTTTGTTTTTAACAGCTGATAAGGTGTAACTAATTACATTATTTTTCAGGCTTTATTTCCTCTATTTTGGCACTGTAACGATGTCCTTTGTGCTAAACTGCCCTTTGGACTGGTTCAAATAAAACAGTGTGGTTCAAATCCTACAGTTTAATCTGGAAAAGTGACTTTTTCCTTAAAAGATATTCTTCAAGTAACATTTTGAGCTTTCTGTTTGCCTCAACATTTCAACGTCATCAATTTAATGTCCAAACAGGGATACCAGCTCATTTCAAAGACCCTTTGTTTAAAAAAAAGATCAATCAAACGGCTGATTAGGTTTCCCTGGGACCATTTAGTTTTCCTCCATGCAAACAACCGACACACTTTTCTCACATATTTTTAGATTTTTTTAAACAGGAAGTTTAATTCTGACCAGACGAGCTAACGGCTAGTCCGAGCAAGGCCGAAAGCATCAAAGTGGATTGATGCCGTCGTAGTAAAACAACAATCTTAAAAATCTCATGAGTGCCGACTTAAAAACCTTGCTGCCGGTCCTTGTCCTGTTTTTTTGACATTTAGACTTTGCGTCTCGTTTTGTGCGTCCCGTTCTAATCAATACAGGACGTATTTTTTTAAGTGACCTTGAATGCAGCGTTGTCACGTCCATAGTTTGTATGAAAACGCAGCCGATTTGTTGGAGTCTAAGTTATTAGCGTCAACGACAAAGACAGCAGACATTATGGCAGGACTGACTGAAGCCTGCAGGGTTGATTCTGGACATGTTTTCCTTGAACGTATGTCCAAGTATCCAGTCTCCAAAAGGCTACATGTAATATTTTATTTACTAATATTTGTTTTATAGAAATTTCAAAAAAATTGTCTGTTTAAACAAGATGTCATGAATTAAGGACACCTGGAAAACGACGAAACTAAAAGTCACCCTGCTCACCAATCCGTGTACGGTTCGTTATTTGTTTCAAAATAAAATTGCAAAAACAAAACGAGCATGTGTTTTTTTGTTTTTAAAACGAAATTAGAAAAACGACAATTGCAAAAATAAAAAGGGTATGTTTTGTGTTTTTTTTTTTTTTTTTTAACTGCAATGGTTAAACCAAAGATGAGCTTTTATTTTGTTGTTAATTCAACGTGACCTTATGGCGGAACCGGAAATGAAGACCTGAACCCCCGGCAGTCACCAGCAGGTGGCGGTAATGTCCTGATTTAATGACTTCCTTGGAATCTTAAAGAAATCTTGTTGACGGTAAGATCATCAGCTCTCAGTGAAATGCGTCGATTCCCTCTAAATAAGACAAACGGATCCATTTTTAAACTGGTAGATTCTGAAGCGCTAACTGAAAAAGTTCTTCTTCTT
>NC_051430.1:34505447-34518402 GCF_001649575.2 Kryptolebias marmoratus
TCTCTCCCACACACACACACACACACACACACACACACACACACACACACACACACACACACTGGACTCACGCTGGTGGGGTGGATGAGCGGCAGGGGCAGCAGGGACAGCGGGATGAACACCACAAGGATCAGTTTCCTCGCCCTCCACAGCTTCCTGAACACATCCATCCTGGCCGCGGCCTCCAGCCTCATGGGTCACCTGGGAAAACTGGGTCAAACCGGACTCGGTGTCGGCAGAACCGGGCGCGAGAGTCGCCTCAGGTCGAACGGCGGGAAGGAAAGCCTTAAACCTCAACACCCCAACTTCGAAAAGTTCTTCCTTCCTTTTCTTTTCCACTTTTCCAGCCGTCTCCTTCCTCCTGCGGCTCTGAAGTTAAGTCCGCAGGTGAGGCTATTATTAGCTCCGCCCCCCGCTGATCAGGAGCCGACCAATCAGAGAGGGAGGACGGTTTGATCAAAGCTACACTGTAAAAGATGGAAACAACTGCAGCAAACCATCTTTAATACTACTGCATTTCACTCTTATTTTGGAAAAAAAACGCTACAGCTAACTGCTGCTGCTATTTGTGTGTGCAAATAACCACCGAGTTCTTTGTAAATAACTGCATAAATTGAAACAGATGATGATTTAAAGGTGCATTTAATAGTGTTTATTTTCAAGACTGGCCAGAATTCTCCAAAACTCAGCTCATTCAAAGATTTATCTGCAACAGGTAAGATATTAATTAACTCCCCACAACCCTGGACAGGATTAAATAGTTACAGATAATGAATAAATGGATTAATAGCTGAAATGTATTTGACTGTTTGCTACAAGAGCTGAAAATGAATGACCATAGGCCCAAAATCTGTCAACAAAATCATAAATAAAAGATAATAATAGCAAGTTTAGAAACTGTGATTTTTTTTTAAATATCACCCAAATAACATATAATAATAATAATAATTATAAGCTATACTTTTTAATTATTTTACTCAGTGAAACTGAGACACATTTTTAAAAAGTCAGCAAAGAAAGAAATTGGCAAATAAAACACATGTTAGAGCATTTTGACCATTTTTAGAGACACCATAAAACGTTCACTGGAGAAAAACGATCAGCAGAATATATCATAATACAAATAATTATTTGCTACTTAATTTAAATGCAAAGAAATAAAAACAAAACGGATTTCAGCCAACTATACCAGTAATAATACAGTAAAGACGGAGTATATGAGATAACTTAGCCCATTGGAGTTGTGATTTTATGCAGCCCTCTAGAGGCTTTACTGGGTCAGTGAAAGAAAGAAACATTTTCCAGGCAGGTTTTTATTTTAGATCAGTGGCTCCCAAACTTTAAGCTCTGAAAATTCATAGGAGCAGCAGAGACGTGTGACACCATGGATACAACCACAACACAGTCTTAAAAACTAGTATTTTTTCCCCATCTTATGTCTAATTGTGCTATTTCACTCATCTTTTTGGGAGCTTCAGACCTAAAACATTGTTTCATCCAAATCAGTAATTCAAAATTATATTTTAGGCAGGTCAGCGAATCTGGAACATGACTGACACAGAATTTGGTTTGATAATGTCCTGATCGAATCTATTTTCTATCTATCAACAAGTCAGAAAAAAACACATCTGAACATGTGCTCGAGGGGGCGAGGGGGAGTGGAGCGGGCCTCCTCTCTGCTGGGAGATTGACAGCTGTCAGTGGTTGGGGGAAGTGGGCGGGGCTTACGGTACGCTGCAGAATGAGTGCTTTCTCACATTTAGCCGCCAAAGTCACCAGATTTGTCGCTGGTTGCTTTAAAAAAATGCTAGAGGGATCTGAAAACCCGCTAAATATAGCGTTAAAGTGACAAAAAGGCCACGTGTGTGTTTTTTGCGTGAGAAATACAAATATTAAACTTGTTTTACAAATGTTTTAAATTGATAAATAACTGTTTTCAGTTATTTCATGTTTGATAAATTACCTAATTGCATTTTTAAGCAACATTTTGTGTGTAAATCCCAATTAAGTTGCTTTAATTAATCTTAATTTCCCGTTTGCGTTAAACACAAGACTGATCTCCATCTCATCAACATGTGGTGACATCTCCACCACCAACCCACACACACACACACACACCCACACACAAAGAGATCAGCTGATATTTAGGAGACCTCAAAACAAGCACTCATCAAAAAGGGAGGACAGTGAGTCTTTTGATTGATTCGCTGCTTCCCTTTCTCTAACACAGACAGAAAGAGACAAAATCCCATCAGCATCAACCAAGAGGAACAACAGACAGCTGCAGGTAATACTTCAATCTTATTGGCTAATGAGATATTTCATTTACCTTACAGTATGCTTTTATTCTGCATACTGATTAGATCCAAACAATAATGGAGTCTCTATTGTATTATGGTATCCAGTATTTGTTTTCTTCTATAATATAACAGATATCTATTCTTTCTGTCAGTGACATCTAATATGCTCTTATTTTGAAAAACATTTCTTGGCGTATGCTGAAACCAGAGTGATTCGTTTCGCTTGTAGCAGGATGAACATCATAATCAGTTTCCTCACTCTCTGCAGCTGGTTGTGGCCTCCGGCTTCAAGGGTCACCTGTGGATCAGGGTCAAACCAAAACTCAATTTAGCAGAAATACGCCCGAGAGTCACAAATGCTACCGACCTTTTAAGATGAAAGAGGAAGACGGGGAATCCGGTCCAGCTGGGAGAACGTAAAGCTGTGTCTGGACCAAACCAGAGGTGAGAAAACAGCTTTTCCCCATTTTTACTAATTGAGACCCACCAATTAAGGTGAAGTTTTCTTTATTTAACAAAAGGCTACAACCAAACAACAGTTCCACTGAGATTCGAACTCAGATAGTTGGATTCAAAGTCCTAAGTGCTAGCCATTACACCATGGAACCCGCACACACCAATAATACGCTTTGCATAAAGACTCTTTCGTCCCTCCTTAGCCACCATTGTGGATTTGAAGTCCTTGGGTGCAGTCGGCACGCCCATATACCTGAGCGAGTTGACAAAGCTCCGTTCGTAGCCTGCTTCATGTGCCACTCTGTGGGCCGAAATACCTCAGCTGGGAGAGCGTTAGACTGAAGATCTGAAGGTCCCTGGTTTGATCCCGGGTTTTGGCAAACAAGTCTTGCTTTAGTCACGCTCAGTTTAAGATAGAAGAAGAGAGCAAGCAAATACTGACGTCATGCAAACGTCTGTCATTCAAAAGAGACCCCTCAGTACAAGTACATTATTATTAAAAATATTAATGGTGGAGCCTCCTGTCCGTAAAGACCCGAAAGGAGCTGTTAGTCCCACTGGGTTTATATTAGTGATGGGCAAACGAAGCTTTCCAACACTTTGCTTTGCAAAAAGCTTCATTACTTGATGCTTCATCCATCGCTCACTACTGACACCTGCTGGTGAAACTGGAACAGCTTTGTCACTCAGTTGGATCAGACTTTCAAACATTTGTAAATGCAATACTGTCACAAAGTTTTCATCAAACTCATGTTTAGTAACAGGAGAATCAATTAAATCCTATTTAATTATTAAAATGATTTGTAGCCAATCTAATCCTTGACCATCAGTGGTTGTTGGGTTTTCTTTATTGTCATGGACTTATTTGACAAGATATGTTGTACTTTGGTGTGTTGGGAAAAAATAATTAAAAGTTTGCTAAGTTTAGTTCCATACCTGCCAACCGTCCCACATTTAGCCCCCCCCGTCCCGTCCCTTGTCCCGCATCACCCTGTGCAGGACAGCCAAAAGTCCCACATTTGGTCCTCACACGCCACACTTTGTATTTCTCACGCAAAAAAAAACACACACACACGGCCTTTTTGTCACTTTAACGCTATATTTAGCGAGTTTTCAGATCCCTCTAGCATTTTTTAAAGCGACTAGCGACAAATCTGGTGATTTTGGCGGCTAAATGTGCCGTAAGCCCCGCCCACTTCCACTGTTTTTGTGTGAGTCGTGTTGTCATCTGATGACAGAGAGCTAAAGATGGAGAGGCAGAAAAATAAAGATGGAGGCAGGAAAGAAAGCTTTTCAAAGTGGTTGAAAGACAGCAGGAAGTTGTGTCTGAGCATCAAGAGGAGGCCTGGAAATGTTCAGGTTAGCTAATAAATAACAAGTTCCAGCTGTTTACTGATCAGTGTTTACAATCTAACAGCTGAGAGGATGGAGAGAAAGATCCAAACTGGAGAGCAACTATGATATGTGTTTAATTCAAATTAATTGATCAGAATCCAGGAAAATCCTGTTGAATCCCTGATGTTTGTGTGTTTTTCTGGGAGGGATGTTTTAATGACATGATCAGCTGATGAAGAGATCAGCTGTTTATATACAACTGTAGATATTTGGGCAGACAGACTTAAACACAGATAATGTAAGACTTAAAATGTGAACATGATCATACTCAAACCTTCAGTGACCGTTAAGATGGTTAAGATGCTTTTCAAATGTGTGTAGAGTCGCAGAGAAGCTGTATTCTGAGACTGAATTTGAGTTTAATCTGCAGTAACATCAGCCAGCCACAAGATGGAGCTCTGCACCTCTATTAAAGCGTTACTACATTCATTTGTGTGTGATGTTCAGGTGTATGTTGTTGAGACAAACATCACAATATTGCACAGAAAGTGTGTCTATAAGGCAAGGCAAATTAAGTCCCATTATTAATCAAGGGAGGAACTAATCAGTCTTCTGCTATTTGCTGCACACACTGGAATTAGACTGACTGATTGTTTTGGTAGGTTTTGTTGGCCAACCACCTTTTAGACACCGATATCCCAACCGAAGTCCAGTCCTGCAGCATAAATCAAGAGGAAATGATCAAACTGCAGGGGTCCTTAAGTCTCCCAGTCTATCTAATCTGGCAACTTTCAAATGAACCTCAAAGCTGCGAAGAGTCACTCAAAGTACAAATCTTCCTCTAAATCCTCAGAGAGCAGATTAACTGTCAGTTCACTGTTTCAGATGAGAGAAATCAGTTGGGATCGGCACATAAAGTAAAACCCTAAACTACAGATTAGGTATTTTATATATATATATATATATATATATATATATATATATATATATATATATATATATATATATATTCATTTCTGCCCAGTTTCTTTTTCTCCAGAGATTAATAAAGTAATAATTTCTGGTTAGGCTACACTCCAACAAGTCATTTAGGTGTTATAGTTAGAATTAAACAGATAATTATTTGATTTGGTTTGTTTTCAACAAGCCACCTGCTGAGTGTGATTTTCCAACAGGGTTCAGAGATTTGGACAAGATGTTACGAGTCTTATCGCCCCTCAAATCCCCGTCTTCCCTTCGTCTGGGTCGGACAAGGTTTGTCACAGCAGGAGTCAGAGGAAACATGGATCCAATCAGAGATTTTTTCAGTCTGGGAAGTTACAAAACCCTGAGATTTGGTGACAATTTACTGGTGTACTGAAAGTACTTGGTCAGAAATCAAAATTGTAGATTGATGCCAGTAAACTACTGTAAAAATGTTATTATGTACAGTAAACTCTGCCATCAATGCACAGTGCTTCCATAATTTATGTCGACTGTGCCATCATTTTTTTCTTCCAAACTATATTTGTAAAAACAGAAAATACAAATACCAAACTGCTAAAAGTAGTAGTAATATACATATAAAGTAGTAGAACAAAGAACACAGTGACACTGGAACAAATTTTAGCCAAATAAATAACAAACAAAGGAGAATCAACAAGGTAAAAACAATAATAACATTTGTGTTATGACATATTATATGACAAAAATTAATTCGGACACCATAAAGTCCTTCTAGCTTGTATTGCTTTTTGATTGGTTGAAAATCAGATGGAGGGCATGTATTGCTTGATCTCCTTAAAAGACATAAGTTTGACTTTCTTTTCAAAAATTTACATTATAAAAATGCTGCCAAAATACTTTGGAATGGGGACACCGCCAAAACAAAAGCACTACAGATTCTGAGGGGAAAAATCATAGAAAGTAGCATTTATATCTACACTCACCGGCAACTTTACAGAGTTGGATCCTCTTTTGCTTTCAAAACTGTTTTAATTCTTTGTGACATCGATTCAACCATTTATTGGAAACATTTCTCAGAGATTTTGATCCAAATTGACATGTTAGGACCACTCAGTTGCTGCAAATATTGATGGTTGTGTGTAAAAATCCCAGTCGATCAGCAGTTTCTGAAATACTCAGACCAGCTCGTCTGGCACCAACAACCACGCCACAGAGTTGCTGCCATGTCATTGGCTGATTGGCTGATTGGCTATTTGTGTTACCAGTCATTGAATAAATAGACCTGATAATGTGGCCACTGACTGTATATCAGATTAGAATTTATAAAGACAGTCTTTTACATAAAATGGAATCCCAGTGATAAGATTTAACCTCCATCAATGAAAGTAACTGATCATAAAGATGTATTTTGCATTTAGTTTTGATGGAAATACTTACAAAAAACACTTTCCTATCCTCATAATCTGACTAATTTGTTCCACATTACTTGTACAACAAGAGAAACACATTAACACACTCAAAAGTAAGAACAAGTTCTTATTTCTGAGTTTTTATTTCTCACCCAGCAGACCTCTGTTGCATTTTTTGGGAAACAGATTTTCTTTCACGACCAGTTAAGTAGTTCAAAAAGTGAAATGCTAAATAAAGACTAAGTCTGCTCAATAATGTATTAACGCTGTATGGATGTTTAAAATACAATGGCCAACAGGTACAAACGTGCAGCAAACGGCTAAAGGCGCTGCAAACACACGAATGATGCAAACTCCAAAACACACAACCACAGAAACAAAAAATAAATAAACTATGTTTATGTGTGAATGTCTGACCAAGAGTTAATGTTGAATTGTTTCATTAGACAGGACAAATAAGACACCTAACTGTATCTGATTTTAAAGTATTTTGTGTTTTTTATGAGAAAATAGTGTTTTTTCTCAATAGTTTCCATGTCTTGAGGACGGGTGATGAAAAATTAGTGTTGATTTGTTTCATTAGACTGGAGGAATAAGACACACCCACCTAATAAAACAATTCAACATAAATTTTTCATCACCTGGTTTCAAGACATGCAACCGTTTTTGTCATCAATTAAACTAAATTAGGAAGCATCTCTTTTTGTCCCCTTGCTCGTTTTTTTTATTTACACTCTTAAAATAGATGTTTTGCTGTTTCTTAAGTTTAGATATAACTTGACAGCTTAAAGAAAGTCATGGCTCACTACTTTAAAGCCTTTCCTGTGTCCATTTTGGCAAAGCTGTGGCTGTAAATAATGTAGTCTGTGTCGCCTCCATTTATAGAGCTAACATTTGATAGACGGCTGCTTTCACACACTGAAAGAGCTGGATCTCACTTCATCTTCACTTTGACTCTCTGTGCTCCTTCCTCTCATATCGATGCTCGGCCTGTTTGCTCGTCTCTCTTTTTCTGACTCTACCGTTTTTCCTTTCTCTTTTCCATCGCTCTCTTCTATTTTTGGTCCAAGGTGCATCAATTATTCACAGCTTTTGCATGGACCTTCTGACTAGAGAGCTATCAACAGGAGCTTGGTGGGTCATCACATTACACCTGAACATCCACTTCTGGCACTCACAGTCCCACATGAGGAAGCTTGCACATGCACACACAGACGCCGCTGCAGTTCAGTGGGGAAATGCAGATGTTTGCTCACTGATACCGGAGAGAGCTGGCAGGTAACAAAGTCAGCTTGTTTAGGTCATGACAGACGATCATGACAAAGGTTGATAAAGCACGAGAGTTTAAAAAGAACATGATAAAACTTAATGGAGCGTGAGAAAGCGTAACAAAGCTTGATACAGTGTGATAAACGTAACAGAGTGTAATAGAGGATGATGGAGTGTGATACAATGTAACAGAGTGTAACAGTGTGAGAGAGGGTGATACAGTGTGAGAAACAGAACAAAGTGTAACAGAGTGTAACAGAGCTTGACACAGTGTGAGAGAGGGTGATACAGTGTGATAAACAGAACAAAGTGTAATAGAGTGTAACGGAGTGTAATAGAGGATGATGGAGTGTTATACAATGTAACAGAGTGTAACAGAGTGTGAGAGAGGGTGATACAGTGTGATAAACAGAACAAAGTGTAATAGAGTGTAACGGAGTGTAATAGAGGATGATGGAGTGTTATACAATGTAACAGAGTGTAACAGAGTGTGAGAGAGGGTGATACAGTGTGATAAACAGAACAAAGTGTAATAGAGTGTAACGGAGTGTAATAGAGGATGATGGAGTGTTATACAATGTAACAGAGTGTAACAGAGTGTGAGAGAGGGTGATACAGTGTGATAAACAGAACAAAGTGTAATAGAGTGTAACGGAGTGTAATAGAGGATGATGGAGTGTTATACAATGTAACAGAGTGTAACAGAGTGTGAGAGAGGGTGATACAGTGTGATAAACAGAACAAAGTGTAATAGAGTGTAACGGAGTGTAATAGAGGATGATGGAGTGTTATACAATGTAACAGAGTGTAACAGAGTGTGAGAGAGGGTGATACAGTGTGATAAACAGAACAAAGTGTAATAGAGTGTAACGGAGTGTAATAGAGGATGATGGAGTGTTATACAATGTAACAGAGTGTAACAGAGTGTGAGAGAGGGTGATACAGTGTGATAAACAGAACAAAGTGTAATAGAGTGTAACGGAGTGTAATAGAGGATGATGGAGTGTTATACAATGTAACAGAGTGTAACAGAGTGTGAGAGAGGGTGATACAGTGTGATAAACAGAACAAAGTGTAATAGAGTGTAACGGAGTGTAATAGAGGATGATGGAGTGTTATACAATGTAACAGAGTGTAACAGAGTGTGAGAGAGGGTGATACAGTGTGATAAACAGAACAAAGTGTAATAGAGTGTAACGGAGTGTAATAGAGGATGATGGAGTGTTATACAATGTAACAGAGTGTAACAGAGTGTGAGAGAGGGTGATACAGTGTGATAAACAGAACAAAGTGTAATAGAGTGTAACGGAGTGTAATAGAGGATGATGGAGTGTTATACAATGTAACAGAGTGTAACAGAGTGTGAGAGAGGGTGATACAGTGTGATAAACAGAACAAAGTGTAATAGAGTGTAACGGAGTGTAATAGAGGATGATGGAGTGTTATACAATGTAACAGAGTGTAACAGAGTGTGAGAGAGGGTGATACAGTGTGATAAACAGAACAAAGTGTAATAGAGTGTAACGGAGTGTAATAGAGGATGATGGAGTGTTATACAATGTAACAGAGTGTAACAGAGTGTGAGAGAGGGTGATACAGTGTGATAAACAGAACAAAGTGTAATAGAGTGTAACGGAGTGTAATAGAGGATGATGGAGTGTTATACAATGTAACAGAGTGTAACAGAGTGTGAGAGAGGGTGATACAGTGTGATAAACAGAACAAAGTGTAATAGAGTGTAACGGAGTGTAATAGAGGATGATGGAGTGTTATACAATGTAACAGAGTGTAACAGAGTGTGAGAGAGGGTGATACAGTGTGATAAACAGAACAAAGTGTAATAGAGTGTAACGGAGTGTAATAGAGGATGATGGAGTGTTATACAATGTAACAGAGTGTAACAGAGTGTGAGAGAGGGTGATACAGTGTGATAAACAGAACAAAGTGTAATAGAGTGTAACGGAGTGTAATAGAGGATGATGGAGTGTTATACAATGTAACAGAGTGTAACAGTGTGAGAGAGGGTGATACAGTGTGATAAACGTAACAGAGTGTAATAGAGGATGATGGAGTGTGATACAATGTAACAGAGTGTAACAGTGTGAGAGAGGGTGATACAGTGTGAGAAACAGAACAAAGTGTAACAGAGTGTAACAGAGCTTGACACAGTGTGAGAGAGGGTGATACAGTGTGATAAACAGAACAAAGTGTAATAGAGTGTAACGGAGTGTAATAGAGGATGATGGAGTGTTATACAATGTAACAGAGTGTAACAGAGTGTGAGAGAGGGTGATACAGTGTGATAAACGTAACAAAGTGTAACAGAGTGTAACGGAGTGTAATAGAGCATGACAAGTTGACAGATGATAGATCATAACAGAGTGCGACAGATCGGTGACGGTTTGGAGCATGTGCAAAGCTTCAGTAGCGAGGTCATGGCGGTTAATCATGGTGGTGGCAGCAGGTCCGTAATGTGGCGCCCACATGCACCACTGTGATTTGGTTGAAGCTGGGTTGGTCACGCTGACCTCGAGCCTAGGCCACAACCCTGTCACGCCCACACATGGCAGTAGCGTTGTGTTGGTGTACCGTTATCTTTTAGCACATTGTTGTGTCCTGACAACATTTCAGCAGGTCGTACTGAAGCAGGTGTTATCAGGGGAGTACGGGTTCGGATGGTCGACATTTAGAGTGTGGTGAGAGAACAGGACAGCATCTAAGCGGTGTCAGCAGCGTCATGATTTCCTTCACACTGAGAGATGTTTTCCAAATTAGCTGTGATCCTGAGACATTCCAGGTCATTTAGGTTTAGGTGAGGTCATTATTCTGTGTAAACCGGACCTTAAGTGTCTCACTACAGACACATCGTGAGCGCCATTCCCGAGGGAGCTTCCAAAATGTCTCAGAACGTTTACGAAGGTTCTCCTGGAACAGATCCCAGGATCTCGCGCTTGTGTTGCATTTTGAACTTGTGCAAATCATTTGGGCACTAGAGATGTACTTTTATGTTGATTTGTATGCAAACACTGGGAATTTTGGCCTGAGTTTCTGGCGGGAATTTGTTCCAACGTGTTGTTCAGTGTGATTCCAAGTGACAATTTTTTAGCTTTTTTTTGCAGTTTTGTGTTTTTAACTAGTTCCCAACAGTTGCAGCCCAGTGAGATACTGTCTTTAGATGGTAGCTGGTTTAAAGGAGAGATTTCCCATGATTTGAGTCAGTCATTTATGATGAGTTGCATATTTCTATATTTGATGAATCTCGCAACAATCTGTGTAATCCAAGAGCAAATGTTTGGTCCTGCAGGAAGCAGTCACTCAATCTGCAAGAAGGAAGCGACGGAGAGGTCGGAGAGGGAACGGGAAGCGGCCAGGAATATCAGGACTTAAGGCTGCATGAGTTACAGCTCAGCAAACGAGCTGCTGTTATGCAAGAGCTCAGTCAGCCCAGCTGGATATCAGCGAGGGGAGAGTAAGCAGCGGAGCGAATGAGTGAGCTTAGTGACGAAGAGGAGGAGGAGGCAGGACAGAAAATAACAGCAAGTGAGCAGAGAGCAGACAGATTACAGCTGGATCTACATCTAAGACCAGGACAGGATCACAGACGGAGTTTACTTCCTTTCTTAAAGTGTCTGAGGAGAAGCAAAGTCAGGAACGAGAAGGTTCTTATTTCGTGGCTGATCATGAGGCGCTGAGTTTCTTTTCTTCTCGCAGAGCTCTTCTTAGTCACCATGCCTCTGAAGAAAGGACCAGGTGGAGAAAGTGCTGGCAGCCACTTCTGGATGCTGCTGTGCCCCTTGCTCTGTTCGCTGCTCCTGGCGAGGGGTTCCACCGTGAGCTCAGAGGACTCGCAGGTCGGCGGCGCCACCACGTTGCCAACGGATTGGGCCGGCACAACGGTCCCGGTGCAGCCAGACCTGCAGACTGAAGCCCAGACACCAACAGAAGCACCAACCGAGGGGCCGACAGAGGCTCTGACAGAGCTGCAAACTCAGATCATCACCAACAACTACACAGGTCGGTCCCATCGATGTTACTTATGCTCCCTAAACTTACTCGGTGTATAATTTCAGCTTGTGAGCTAAAAGTTTTAGTGCTATTCTGAACAAAATTGGATTTTTTGGTTTGGTATTGTTGGTCAGTGGTTCCCAAAGTTGGGGTTGGAACCCACTTGGGGTCATGGAACACCAAAATCTACAAAAATCTAATTTAAAAATAATTCCCAATCACATATTTAATTGTCTTAATTGTTACAAAGAGATAAAAAGAAGCTACTTTTCATGAAAACCTATGATGAGACAAAGCTGAAAAGTTTGGTATTGTATTTTTGAAGTAGCGTTTTTTGAATTTCTAGTGATTTTGGTCTAAAACCAAGGTAGCAGCTCAAATATTACTGGCATTTTGTACAAATTTAAACCCCAAAACACTGTATGTGCACACTTCTGCATTCTGTGATCGATGCATTCTTTACCAATAAAAATGTTGTGCAAAAACTTCAGGAGTCCAACAGAACGTGACATTTGGAGTTCTTGGTTTAATCAGACCTAACCTGACCTCGTCACAAAGCCAACACTGGTCCTCACTCATCACTGCGACACAAAAAGGGCTTCTGAAGCAAACTCAGTTGACTAAATTTACTTTTGTTCCTAAATTCCTGAAGTTCGCTTGTCATGAAGACAGTTTAAACTTCAAAATGAGCTCAGAGTTTGGTCTGAATGTTTGCCAAATGTAGGAAATCCCATATGAATACCATATTAGCTGCTTTTTACCTCTTCAAAAGGCTGATTTTTGCTTTTAAAATTAGAGCTAGGATTGGGTTAGAGGGATATTTCCTAACATCTAGTGCATTCATAAGTCGGGCTCGTTTCCGGTGAGAGTTGGACTCCGCCAAGGTTGCCCTTTGTCACCGATTCTGTTCATAACGTTTATGGACAGAATTTCTAGGCGCAGCCAAGGTGTTGAGGGGATCCGTTTTGGTGACCTTAGGATCGCGTCTCTGCTTTATGCAGACGATGTGGTCCTACTGGCTTCATCAGACCGTGATCTACAGCTTTCACTGGAACGGTTCGCAGCCGGGATGAAGATCAGTGCCTCCAAATCCGAGCTGGAAAAGGGTAGAGTGCCTTCTCCGGGTCGGGGAAGATGGAGGAGTTTAAGTATCTCGGGGTCTTGTTCACGAATGAGGGAAAAATGGAGCGGGAGATGGACAGGCGGATTGGTGCAGCGTCTGCAGTGAAGCGGGCG
>NC_051430.1:34518733-34523922 GCF_001649575.2 Kryptolebias marmoratus
AGGAAGACCCAGGACACGCTGGAGGGACTATGTTTCTCGGCTGGCCTGGGAACGCCTTGGGATTCCCCCGGAGGAGCTGGCCCAAGTGGCTGGGGAGAGGGAGGTCTGGGTCTCCCTGCTTAGGCTGCTGCCCCCGCGACCCGATCCCGGATAAGAGGAAGAGGATGGATGGATGGATGGATGGATGGATGGATGGACTGGGGTGGACTGCTGTAGTCTTAAAACAACAACAATGTCAAAGATTTCGCTCCGGTTCCTGCAAAGTCAGGATTTAATTTTTGTCAGATTTATATTACATTGTGATTCTGACAGAAATATCAGAATATTCTTGTAAAAAAACAAACGTGCAGCTAGCTTCAAATAACCATAGAAATCCATGTAAATGGTTGTGCGTTGTAAAACTGATGGTGATTTAAGGTTTATAAAATAGAGTTTGCAAACACTGATGTAAAACCTTTAAAACTGGAGTTGTTTTAAGACAGCAGCGATCCACTTTGGTTGGAGTTAAACTGAGGCAGTTCGAGTTTCTTTAAAGGGGAAAAGTTCATTAGTTGGAAACATCTGTGCTGTTGGTTTAGGTGTGAAACAAAGGTCACAGCTTGCGTGTCTCTTGCGTGCTTTTGTCCACGATGTTGTGCTCCAGGTGTAGCGCTTAAAAACGACTCATTATGTTCACACTGGAGCTGTTCAGGCTGAAGAGAAAGCTACGCATCCCTCGCATGACTTCACTTCCACTGGAGCATGAGCTCCATTTCTCTTCCCCCTCCTCTCTGTCAAAATGTCACTCTCACAGTTTTACTTGTTGCCACTTTTTGTGTCATCCCAGTTTTTATCTTTTATTTTGTTTCCGCCATCCACTCCCGTGTTCCTCATATGTCCACATCATCACGTGTTGGCACGAGCAGACCCAGAGCAGATGGAGGGAAAAATGCAACCGTCACGTGTCTGATGCACACAGAACTCTCACACATATAAACATGGGAGAAATGCACGAGCTCGGACCGAACTGCGCCAATCTTCTTAAAGGTTTACCCAGTAAATACAGTTGCTTATTTTATTATGCCAGTTCCGTGTCTAACCAAGCCAGAGTAAGCAGTTTATACTTTAACAACACAAAAAACACACACAGAAGCAGAGATCAGCTGGCTTGCCACACGGCACCGCATGCATGAATTACACCAGAACAGAGCTTTTCTGTGGCAGACATGAAAATCCTCAAGGTGTGATCACCGTATGTGCGTGTGGTTGTTGAATCTTGTTTTTCACTTCACTAACAAATAAAAGCTGCACTTCATATTTTGTTTACTTCTTTACACCATATTTTAGGCCTATTTAACTTTTGCAGAGGCAACATGGAGTCTTCTGGCTTCTTCAGACCCTCCAGGAATTCACGATGTTGCGATCGCAACTATTAACGCAAAATCAAGCAAACTTTGCCCAAAATGCCGCAACTTTAACCCAATATTTATTGTTTCTGAAGTGATTCGCCACCGTTTCTGTGGTCTAGTCTCTTCTTTGTGGGTTTGTGTAGCGTGGAATACAAAATAAGCCCAAATAACTCAGGAAGAAGACACATGACGTCACTTCCTGTTAACATCAGAATGCCGGGAGCGTGCAGGAGCAGCGACCGAAGCCAAAATGTGCGCTAATGCTTCACATTTGCCCACAAAGATTTCAGTAAACCAGTTTCCTCCCCAGCTGCAGCTGTTTTGCACGTCCTGCAGTGTAATCATGGAACATAAACGCATCGACAAACACTTTGTGTCTGCAAAACATGTGAGGAGAGCTGCAGACCAGGGACAATCCAGAAATGCTCATGAATGTCAGTTTAGAAGCTATCAAAGTTCTCAAATAAAGCACCTTTTGAGAATGTCAATGTTTGTTGGGAATTATCTTACAAAACTAGGAAGGATTTTTGGTTTAGATATTAAAAGTTATGGTTGTTTATTGATTTTAGTGAAAAAAAAATTGCAACTTTTAGGAAAATGCCCCGCGAAATCCTGGAGGGATTGATTAGTCTTAAAAATAGAAAACCTTGAGTGAGCAGAGGTAATCTGTTCTCCTGTGTGTTAGCGTGTCAGCAGGATTAGTTGTCCTGGAAATAACCTGGAATAGATAAAGGTAATTGGCTTTGGTTTTAAACTAATCAGACTGAAGACAATGTAAGGCTAACTTTGACATTTTAGGCTTTTAGCTGATGATCTTTTAACAGACTCAAAGTAAAGACTAAGCTGCTTACTGCAGGAAGGCTTGTGTCTAAATCTGAACGTTTTTTAACACGTAGGATTCCGTTGTGTCTAACTCTGAGAAGGGCTGAGGACGTCCTTTCTTTTCACGGCGAATCTGCCAGAGCTGTGGACGAACAGAAGGTGGTTTGAGAAAAAGTAACGTTTTTACAGAAAGAAGAAAAAGAAACATTACGAGCACGAACGACTCCCTCGGCCCATCTTAAGTTACTGATTGGCCTCAGTTGTGGATTACATTAACTCTCACTTACTCTGTTAAGGTCAATAGGTTGTGTTACTGTGTTAACGTTGCAGCTTAGAGCATCTCTAAAGCTGAAATAACTACTACTTATCAGGATTCTGCCAGCTACTAATCTGGAACACGAGGACACCAAGATCACTTCTGCAGCTTCTTATTTTGTAATCATCTTAAGCTGCCATGAAGCGGTTATTTCCAGATTAGTCTGATGCTAAAACAGTTATTTCCTCTAACAATGAGAGCTGCTCATTTTTATTTTTGCATGTTCTCCCCATGCACGCATGGGTTTTCTCCAGGTACCTTTTTCAGACCCTCCAGGATTTTGCGATGTTGCGATCGCAACTATTAACGCAAAATCAAGCAAACCCCGCGAAATCACAACTTTCCCGCAACTTTAATTATCTTAACTTTAATTTCTTTACAAAACTAGGAAGTATTTCTGATTAATATATTAAAAGAAATGTTTTTTTATTGATTTTAGTTTAAAAAAAACGCAACTTTTAGGAAAACGCCCCTCGAAATCAGGCATTTTAGCCGCAACAATCACAAAAAATGGCCGCCAAAGTCTGGAGGGACTGATTTTTGTGCATAAAACAAGTCTGAATTCTGTTATTCTTAACGAACTATACCAGCCGTAGGAAACCTGGGACTTCCTGTGTACTTCTGGTGCCGATCACAAGTCCAGGAAGGGCATCCGGTGCCAAAACAAACATGCGGATCTACGACTGCTTTACCGGATTGTGTGACTGCCTTACAGGATCATATAACAGCCTTACCGGATCGTGCAATTGCCTTACCGGATTGGTTGCAGCCCAGGTTAACAACGACCGGAAGCACCCCTTGAGTGTGCAGCCGAAAGACAAAGGAGTGAATTATACAGCAGAGGGCTTTCAGAATACGTCTTAATCCTTTGGACTCAGGAGATTCTGCAGCGAAATGAACAGGAAGAGTTTATGCTGAAGTATAGCGTCCTGATCAGATGTCCGAACCACCTCAGCGGACTCATTTCAATGCAGAGGAGTTTCTTTTCCTATCTCTGAGGCTAAACCCAGCCACCCTACTGAGGAAAACCATTTCAGCCAGTTGCGTTTTCCTGTTTTAGTCACCATCTACAGTTTATAGCCGAAGGAGAGAATTGGATCGTAGACGCACCTGTATACTAAAAGCTTAGCCCTTCAGCTCAGCTCCGTCTTCACCACTACAAATTGGACTAACACCCTAATTACTGCAGACAAATCCCTGATCCATTGGTTCTACGTCTTGCTCCATAGTGGCAGCAACACGACGTAAACGACTCCGCTTCAGGCAGAAACCAGAATGGTGACTACAAAGTGCCCTGTGAAGGTCATGGTTTAAAGACACCCAACAGAAACCATGTTATCTTTGTAAAACAAAGCGATGATTCCTGAATCCCGATAGCTGCCGCTCCAGGACCACCTCTAAGATTTCAACCTGAACGAGAACGAGCTTGACTTAACGCCAAGAATACAAACTGGATGTCCGCTTTAAATAGTGACATCATGCGTTAACTTTTCTACCTTTACATTTTTGTTGTCTTTAACCTCAAGTGTTTCTCTAATTAGTCCCTCCAGGATTTCATGGGGCATTTTTGTGATGGTTGCAGCTAAAATGCCTGATTTCACAGGACATTTTCCTAAAAGTTGCCCTGTTTTTTACTAAAATCAATAAACAACCATAACTTTTAATATCTGGTGGGGGTATTTGTGTCAGCAGCGGAGCTCTGCAGCCTCGGAGAGCTTCGGACAAAGACTTCCTTCTGTCTGCTGCTCGTCAATCCAATATAGCTGCTGGCAGAGACTCCGCTTCATTATTACCTTCCCACAGCTTGAAAAGTGGCTGCTGAGCAAAGTCTCTAAAATGAGCCGTGCTTCTCCTGGAGATGGGCAAAGCGGCGGGAAATCAGCGGAAGAACAGAGGCCAGGAAAAGTGCTTGTCAGCTCGGTGGATGCGAAACATTCATGTTCATTTATGCTAAACACTATTGTTTGTCTTGCTGAGAGTTGGCACAGAAGTTCTCATGAATTGGAGCCATCATGTTGCTATTTTTTATTTGATTTGTGCATAAAATTACCCCAAACTAATTCAAATAAACCCTTAAAAAGGTGCATTTGTTTAACACCAACTTTGACTAAACGTAACGAAAAGAAAAACAGTGAATTTAAACACGTTCAGCCAGTATTTCACTGGACTCTGACTACTTTACCCGCTTTTCCTTTCTGGTTTACGGGAAACTGGTGCCTATCTGTCTTCTTTGCAAAAGTGTACTCCAATAAATCAAATCATAACCGCATTTGTTCATCATCAACTAGTCTCCAGCTGTTGCAGCCCAGTGAGACACCACCTTCAGTGATCTCCGTCTCAAGGAATCTGTATCAGTCTTGATTGTCGTCTCGTTCCGCTCTTTAGCTGAAGCATTTCAGAAGGAGACGCTGAGACGTCACCCCTAGCTTAGCTTCCACATCTATGTACTTATTGTACCCATGTGAGGATTCATTTTCTTCATTTCCAGAAAAACTGACAACTATTAATGCAAAATCAAGCAAACCCCACAAAATTTTTGCAACTTTGCCCAAAACGCCGCAACTTTCCTGCAACTTTCCCACAACTTTAACCCAATATTTATTGTTTCTGAAGTGATTTGCCACCGTTTCTGCAGTCTAGTCTCTTCTTTGTGGGTTTGTGTA
>NC_051430.1:34524052-34525430 GCF_001649575.2 Kryptolebias marmoratus
GCACGTCCTGCAGTGTAATCATGGAACATAAACGCATCGACAAACACTTTGTGTCTGCAAAACATGTGAGGAGAGCTGCAGACCAGGGACAATCCAGAAATGCTCATGAATGTCAGTTTAGAAGCTATCAAAGTTCTCAAATAAAGCAACTTTTGAGAATGTCAATGTTTGTTGGGAATTATCTTAAAAACTAGGAAGGATTTTTGGTTTAGATATTAAAAGTTATGGTTGTTTATTGATTTTAGTGATAGAAAATCACAACTTTTAGGAAAATGCCCCGCGAAATCAGGCATTTTAGCCGCAGCAATCACAAAAAATGCCCGCCAAATCCTGGATAAGTGCTTGCAAATAATCACAGAATTCTGTGCAAATAACCATGTAATGAGAAACTGCAGACGATATAAAGGTTTATAAAATAGCAACTGCATGTAGCACTTTGGCGTTTTTAAGATCGTTTTCACTTTAGCCGTTAGCTCATGATGTAAACTCTTATTTCTTCAAACTGAGGCAGTTTAAAGAGCTATCTACAACAGGTAAGATATTAATAATTTGTAACTTTTATGCAGAAACCCACTCCAAAATGGTTAAAATACCCCTTTACTTTATAAGAAAGAAAAAAGTGTCTTGCAACTTGACTTGTACAGTTCAATAACGGGGACTTTGGGGGGAAACAAACAAACAGCTTTATGTCATTACTGTGTTTGCCAACGTTGCTACAATGAGCAACGACTGGAGGGTGTGTGTGATGCTTCAGTGTAATCTGTTTGTGTGTTTCTGTGTGTGTGTGGGGGGGTCATCCTGGTATAAGACCCTGTGAACATGCAAGCTGCTCTCTGCTGATTAGGAGCGACAGATGGGAGGATTTCTGGAACAGCGGAGGCAGTGAGGGAGTCGCTGTGCAGAGGCGATGGCTTCCCCTCCCTCGTGCACATCAAAGCACACACACCGCACACGTGCAGGACGAGTACAGTACCAGCAAACCAGGACAAGAGGGAACCTGAAAGCCATCCTTTCTCTGAAGAGACCTTTTACTGATTCTGTTTCTGGCACCCGCAGCATTACCTTAAAAGGCGATTTTTAATTTAGACATTTAACACAACATAATTAACATCTGTTCAACCACTGATGCACAATATGGATAATGTAATTGACAGTCCAGGGACACCCTTGGTCCTGTGTCCTACGCAGGACCGTAGCTCCCACTGAGGACCCCGAGGTCCGGACCTCAGTGTTTTATAAAAACCTGAATCCAAACAAGGCTTCTGAACGGCGTGGTTCTCTGCGTAGCTCCACCAGTTTCCTGTAGGAGGCGCTGCAACTGTGTGCAGCTGCAGCCAAACTCAATGTCTACGAAGAAGAGCGCAGCTTTGCTACCTTA
>NC_051430.1:34525749-34530957 GCF_001649575.2 Kryptolebias marmoratus
CCAAAACTACAACACCTCACTGGTATTTGATAAAAAGGTGAAATCTCTGCTAAAATCTTGTGTTTTGAATCAACATTCATAGAAACTAATTCATGTCATTTCAGTGAGTCATCATGGTTGTGCCCTGAGTCCAAATACATGTCATATACACATTCAAGCCACTTGTTTTAAATAAATGCTTCTATTTTAATTCAGTTTTGGTCTTCATAGTAACTGATGTGCAGGGGGAGAATGACTGGTTGACCTCAGGATTTAGGCCCTGGGAGCCAGCATCAATAAAAATGTTAATTTCAAAGGGATTGAACATGTTAGGCTTCTTGAGTTGAGTCTGTTTGATTGAATAAATCCTGTTGATTCACACATTCAGGAAAACTAAATACAAAGACCTGTCATAGCAGAAAAAGGAGGTTTGGCTGCCAACAAGATACTAATAATACGCTGACCCAGACGATCCTGGCAACCTTTTAGTACCAACCAAACATTTCACTCTGTTTTCTTCCTAAACACCGACCCCCCCTGGTCCCTGTCAGCGAATCGCTGTGAATCCTTTCTGATTAAACACAGATTAGTCTCTTCTGCACACATTCTCAGGAACAGAACGAGTAAACAAATCAGACACACAGCGAATGTGTTTTTATTGAAATCTCTGCAGATTTTTAGTTATATTTGATAATAAAAAGAGCCTTTCTGCAACTTCTAAGTTGTTTCTTAACTTTAGTTTTTTTTTTGTTCTGTTAGTAAACTACTGCAACTGCAAAACTAACTTTGCTAAAAGTGGCTGATACTGCTGCCAATCACAGCTCGGTGCGCTGTTAGCTTTCGGCTTATTGTATGAAAGTTTGCATTTAGCTCAGTGCTAATTTTTCACTCTTTTCTTTCAGTTTGGAAAGTCTCAAATAACATTAGAAATAGTCGCTAGATGGGTCTGAAAACTCCTTAAATATAGCGACAAAGTAGCTAAATTGGCAACACAGGTTAGCTTATCGTAGCGTAGCAGACAGGAACCACGATGTCGTGTTTTTAGCTGTTGTCGCCTCTCTGATGTCAAGAATTTAATACTAGTTCATGCAACAGTACGTTACAAACCTTTACATTACCATCACTATTGCATTAAAGTTTTTAGCAAAGAATTTTATGGTTATTTTTAAGAGCAAACAGCAGAAGCATCTGGCCAAATTCAACCTGCTTCAGCCTCGGGGGCCAGTGTTGCCAAATATACAACAATTACCCGATTTATACAAGAGTTTTAGTGTGTTTACAATATAGAATAAATGGCTTTTAAAAGGCTTAAATATATGATAGTTTTGGTGTTATATTTGTTATATCATATCTGTGTTTTTAAAGCTCTTACCAAAGACAGTTCGTTAAATTTAGATTTAGAGACAATGATATTAATGTGTGCTTTCACACACAGAGGCTTAAAGAACCATCTTTCCTCCATTAACTAACAGCTTCAGCTCAAACCGACTGAGGATAATCTGTGCAGCTGAACAAATCAGGGACAGTGTGGCTAAAAAAATGAGAAGTAAAGACTTGCAGCTTTCAATTAAGCTTCGGCTACAACGAGTACAAAGAAAACAATTAAAATGCACATCTATCCTAATAAGCATGTCTCTTTCTCTGTGGTGCCTGACAGTTTGTTTTAAATAGAACAAAACCCAATTTATTGGTGAATAAAAGCTTAATTGACAGCTCAACTGTGAGGCTTATGTGAAATAAATTTCATCATCTGACCGGTACATGATTGTGCTTTTTGTTAATGCATGAGCAGCAATAAAACTCCCATTCAACAGGTGGCGCTGAAGACATAACTGAACAGGGAGGCCACGAGTGAAAAACAACATGGATGTAAGTTTAGATCCAAATGTGGACAATAAATAACTCAGGGACCAAAGAGACACAAACGTAGTGTCACTCATACTTTTCCTAAAAGTTGCGATTTTTCTTTTACTAAAATCAATAAACAACCATAACTTTTAATATCTAAACCAAAAATACTTCCTAGTTTTGTAAGATAATTCCCAACAAACACTGACATTCTCAAAAGGTGGTTTATTTGAGAACTTTGATAGCTTCTAAACTGACATTCATGAGCATTTCTGGATTGTCCCTGGTCTGCAGCTCTCCTCACATGTTTTGCAGACACAAAGTGTTTGTCGATGCGTTTATGTTCCATGATTACACTGCANTGTTAACAGGAAGTGACGTCATGTGTCTTCTTCCTGAGTTATTTGGGCTTATTTTGTATTCCACGCTACACAAACCCACAAAGAAGAGACTAGACCGCAGAAACGGTGGAGAATCACTTTAGAAACAATAAATATTGGGTTAAAGTTGCAGGACAGTTGCAGTGTTTTGGGCAAAGTTTGCTTGATTTTTGCGTTAATAGTTGCGATCGCAACATTGCGATATGAACTCCATTCTTCAAGACTCACTGTGGTTTCCACAAACATCATTCAAACCTTTACGCTGCTGTCAGTTCTCCATTCTGTGATTTTATTGGCAGAATCATTACGACATTCCTGCTGGAGTTGCTCCAGGCGGCACCACTTGCTGCTGCGGCTATTAGCGCTTACAAATAACTGTTTCGACGAGCCTTAAACTCGTAATATTCCAAACTCAAACAGATTCACTGATTGTTACATAAATGTGACCCCTGGCACATTAATCAATCAAACATTATCAGCTCCACTGCAGAAGATGGGAAAATAAGAGGAAATTTGTTATGAGTGTGTTTTAAATCCCGGCAGCTCGGTCTAATAATAGCTGCTGCATCACAAGAGTATCCCAGCATGAGGAGGATAAAAATAGCCCTTTCTGCCTCTCGGTCTATACGTCACGGCCCACTCACCAGCGTAAATGCTAATCTCAGCCTTTCAGACTGGAGAACAGACACCGAGACGAGTTTACTGCATCTCAGACACAAAAATGGGGGAAAGGACAGGGAGCAAATATTACTGCTGTAGGAGTTTTTCATCTTGAAGGAGACTAAAAGATATTAGATATTAAAAAGAAATCACAGCAATGTTTTACTAACTTTGAAATCAGCTGAAATTTAGGAACGAAAAGCCAAAAACTTGACTGTAAGAAGTAAAACTGTAGAGGGAAGTACAAATGCACAGAAAATGAATACTGAAGTTACTTAGACAAGTTCTGTAATTACTTTTGAGGTACTAATGGTGGTAATTACAGAGTATTCACAGGGTACTTGTGGGTGTAGATACAAGCCAATTATAAGGTTAACACAGGGCATTGCAGGGTACTTATGGGGACAGATACGAGGTAGAAGTACATTCATGCTTCCTACCGTGTAATTACAGGGTATTTACTAGGGTACATACAGGGTACTTATAAAGTAATTACAGGGACCTAAAGGGTACTTAGAAGGAACCAAAAATGGCAGTATTTGAGGGCACTTAAAAGGTAATTAAAGTGGTACCTACAGGGTACTTACAGGGTAATGACAGAGTATTTACAGGGTAATTACAGGGTATGTATGAGGGTAACTACAGGATACTTATGGGGGGTACCTACAGGGTACTTACAGGGTAATGACAGGATACTAACATGGATGCAGACAGGATACGTATATTGTATTTAAAGGATAGTACAGGATACTTAAAGGGTACTTGTGGGCGCAGATACGAGCTAATTATGAGGTAATCAAAGGGCATTTGCAGGGTAATAACAGAGTATTTACAGGGTACTTACGGGGGCAGATAGGAGGCATTTAAGAGGTACATACATGCTTCCTACCTTATAATTACAGGGTACATATAGGGTACTTAGAAGGAAACAAAAAGGGCAGTATTTGAGCGCACTTTAAAGGTTATTAAAGTGGTACATAGAGGGTAACTACAGGATACTTATGGGGGCACCTACTGGGGTAATTGGGCTGTTTTATGAGCTGACTTGTTACCTTGTACTCTGCCCCAGTATGACCTTATGTCTTGCAGCTACTTAAAAAAAATCTATTTCACCCAATAGTTGTTTTTTTTACAGTGTTGTCACTTTGACTTCAGGTCCGATTGCCAAGGGTTTCTTGCTGATCTCAGCAGCTGTGTCTCCTCTGATCAGGTCTGTCCTGCGTTTCGGTCCTGCCACCTCGCCGCGGCTCGTTCTACGTGGAGAGTGGGACGAGCACGTCGGTCGGCAGCGTGTTGGCCTTCTGGTGCAGAGAGGGCTACCAGCTGGTCGGCAGCGACAAAATCTACTGCGACGTCAGGAGAGGCAAGGCGCAGTGGAGCAACTACCTGCCTGTTTGTGAAGGTTTGCAGATTTAACCAGTGACATCAAGCTAGCTGTAGTCTAGTTTGGATTTATTGTAGCTCCCTCATGGTGATACAGGCCAACTTTTATTCTTTATATGCAAATTCGTCGTGCAATATCTGGAGAAAGAGAAGATGACAGAGGTTGAAATGAGGAAGAACTTAATGACCTCCCAACATGAGCAGTCTTTGTTTTTACCTGATAACAGCGATCCCCAGGCCGGAGGACCGCGGACTGAGAGTGGCCGTGTTGGCGTCGGTGGTGAGCGGCATCGTCATTTTTGCCATGTCCTTATCCTTCCTCATCTGCTGCCTGCAGGAGCGATCCGGTCGGGACCGTGCCAAAAGAGATGGGCGAAGCAGGTGGGACAGAAAACTAACGGCGAAAAAAAGGACTTTGGGTGTTTTTTAATTCCAGTAAGCTGATAAAGTTCTGTCGTTGTCAGGCGCAGAGATAAGCGAGCAAGCCGCCGGAGTGACTGCTGGCTGGAGACGGAGGAGGGTGACTGGGAGGCCTTTCCTCCTCCAAAGATCTTCCACTTGTCCCAAAGGATGAACCCTCGACTGGCTCCTGACAGCCCCCTCTACCTGACGGGAGGCCTCAGTGGATATGAGAACAGAGGATACCAGAGGTAAACCGTTAGCAGTTGCCTCTATTGGGGCCATGGCTGTAGCTGGACTTTAAACAATCCTGAGGTCAACCAGTCATTCTCCCCCTGCACATCAATTACAATGAAGACCAAAACTGAATTAAAATAGAAGCATTTATTTAAAACAAGTGGCTTGAATGTGTATATGACATGTATTTGGACTCAGGGCACAACCATGATGACTCACTGAAATGACATGAATTAGTTTCTATGAATGTTGATTCAAAACACAAGATTTTAGCAGAGATTTCACCTTTTTATCAAATACCAGTGAGGTGTTGTAGTTTTGG
>NC_051430.1:34531396-34539542 GCF_001649575.2 Kryptolebias marmoratus
GGTTGTGTTTCAGCGTAAGTGGCGCTCTTCTTCTTCTTCTGGTCTTTATTTTAGCAGTAAGGTAGCAAAGCTGCGCTCTTCTTCGTAGACATTGAGTTTGGCTGCAGCTGCACACAGTTGCAGCGCCTCCTACAGGAAACTGGTGGAGCTACACAGAGAACCACGCCGTTCAAAAGCCTTGTTTGGATTCAGGTTTTTATAAAACACTGAGGTCCGGACCTCGGGGTCCTCGGTGGGAGCTACGGTCCTGATTGTTTACATCGCTAACGGTATTTTCTTGTTGTTCTTTGTCTTCCCCTCGTTCAGGAGTCAGGAAAGTTTGCTGAAAGCCTCTATGCCCGGACTCTACCGCACCGAGTCTCAGCTGTACCCACACGTGGTCCTGCAGAGGGTCCCGACCCCGACGGCGCCCTCGGCCCCGTCTGCTCCGTCCGCTCCCCTCTACCTCCATCTTCCCTCCTCGTCTTCAATCGCCTCCTCACCGGCGCACACCGCCACTCAGGGCCAACCACGGATCATGACGCAGTATCCAACGCCGACATATCCCCCGAACCCCAACACAGCTGTGCCCGCCTACCCACACCCGACGCCGGCGCCCATTTATCCCAACCCCAACCCGCCACCGCAGAGGCCGTGGCAGTAGTTTTGTCTCCCGCCTCTCATTTTCAGGGCGCTGGCTTCTCTCAGCTGAGGATGCTGAGGGAACTCACAAAGAGAAAACATCACAGGCATGTTTTGGAGACGCATGAGGTCTTTTTAACCCTTTCTCATCCCTGTCTTTTCCCCCCAAGAAGTATGCAAACACCCTGTTCTAATGCAACCAGAAAGGACTTGCAATAAGCATAGAAGCACCTCCTTGAGCCTTCCCGGCTGTTCGAGCTCTACAGGAAGTGAACAATTGTTTATTCTTTTTGTCTCACTGAGCTGCAGGAGGAGGATCAGCTTAGGTCTTATCAGAAAGCTTCATCCAACCGACGAAGACAGAGACGCAAAGGGAGGTTGGGATTTGTACGGAAGTAACTTTCTGCGTACTCCAGGTCCCGTTGAGCCGCCCCGGCTTCAACTAAACCATCAGATGTGATCATGGAATCGAGCTCTTCTTGAACAGAGCTGCATGACTTCACGAATGAATAAATTTTGATATTTTCTGATTTTATGAGTAGCAAGTACACTGTGATTAAATTATTACTATTGCACTGCTGGGATGGAAATTAATGTGATCCTTCTAAACAAATCCTAGTCAGTCCCTCCAGGATTTCGTGGGCATTTTTTGTGATTGTTGCGGCTAAAATGCCTGATTTCGCGGGGCATTTTCCTAAAAGTTGTGATTTTCTTTCACTAAAATCAATAAACAACCATAACTTTTAATATCTAAACCAAAAATCCTTCCTAGTTTTGTAAGATAATTCCCAACAAACATTGACATTCTCAAAAGGTGCTTTATTTGAGAACTTTGATAGCTTCTAAACTGACATTCATGAGCATTTCTGGATTGTCCCTGGTCTGCAGCTCTCCTCACATGTTTTGCAGACACAAAGTGTTTGTCGATGCGTTTATGTTCCATGATTACACTGCAGGACGTGCAAAACAGCTGCAGCTGGGGAGGAAACTGGTTTGCTGAAATCTTTGTGGGCAAATGTGAAGCATTAGCGCACATTTTGGCTTCGGTCGCTGCTCCTGCACGCTCCTGGCATTCTGATGTTAACAGGAAGTGACGTCACGTGTCTTCTTCCTGAGTTATTTGGGCTTATTTTGTATTCCACGCTACAAAAACCCACAAAGAAGAGACTAGACCACAGAAACGGTGGAGAATCACTTTAGAAACAATAAATATTGGGTTAAAGTTGCAGGAAAGTTGCGGTGTTTTGAGCAAAGTTGCAAAAAGTTGTGCTTCCCGGGATTTGCTTGATTTTGCGTTAATAGCTGCAATCGCGACATCCTGGAGGGTCTGACTTGTGTTGTCTTGCACCTCTTTGTTACGCAGCCAAAGCTTGTCCTGTGGTCATCATTTTGTCCGGTGGTTAAGATTTCTTTGCATTGCCATCCTGCGGCTACTG
Source organism: Kryptolebias marmoratus (assembly GCF_001649575.2). Classification (NCBI taxonomy): domain Eukaryota; kingdom Metazoa; phylum Chordata; class Actinopteri; order Cyprinodontiformes; family Rivulidae; genus Kryptolebias; species Kryptolebias marmoratus. The sequence continues at coordinate 34,533,454 of NC_051430.1, forward strand.
ATTTATTTTTTAGGCTCAAATACACCTGGTTCTGAAGATTTCTGCAGAAATGTTACAGGATGCCAGTGCAGCTGCTCCAACATGCATCAACATTTTTTTCTATGAGCTCCGATAATAACAGGGGATTTACTTTTTGTCACAACCTAGGTCGATAAAATGTCGGCGTTTTGACGTATAAACCGTGCAAGAGGTGCAAAGAGAACTGCTGCTAGTGGCTCAAAAGGGTCACCGTGGTAACCATGCTCCGGTGACTGTCACTCCCTGACAGCAGGCTTGAAAAGACAGAAACACAGTAGACCTCAAAAATGCAGTCACTGTGTAAAAAGTTGTATTCAAGAAACATAAGAAGTATCTGATCTTCACGTCAGTTTTTATGTCTGAAGTGTTTTATGGAGGAGACATGACGAGATAAAAAGATCTGTCACTTCCAGTTTTGATTAGAAAAGGCTGAACTCTGATACAATGGGAGTCAATGAGAGTTTGGATGTGTGTGTGTGAGTCAGTTGCTGGTAAATTTATTTGGAAACTTACAAAAGGCCTACAAAGGTGGATCAGGCACATAAATTCCAACTTTCAATGATCAGTTTATGTTTTGAATAAGGTTTTTATTGGTAAATATCCCTGAGGTGGACTGTTGTGCACATGAACCTTTTTGGGAAAAAAGTTGTCTAAATTTTCTTCTGCGCCATTTGATGTATCAGTACCAAATGTCAAAGGACACCGTTCCTGAATGGGTCGCACATTTTGATGTATTTTTTTTGTGTGGATTTATCTAAAGCTGGAGGAGGAGGAGGCACAAATCGAAACCATGGCGGACGTGGAAGATTATCGGCAATGGCACGCTTAAAAAATCAAACATTGCTTCATTTTGAAATGTCTTGCACAAACTGTCAGTGTTTAAATCACTGGCAAATGCACTAAACTGGTACAGAAAGTTAAAGCATTTAGACTGACTTCCGGATTTTTTGAGCTATGTACCTGCATTTAAAACCTTTACACACAAGAGTTTTATTTTTAGTAGAATATTTTGAACAGAAGCACTGATGAAGCTACACTTAACCCTCTTTTTGCAGCTTGGGTATTTCTGACACTAATTAATGTCTGGTTTTAAAGAAGATAGAGAGGAGAGCGGAAGGATAATGTGATGGGACCTCATTCGTCACTCCGACATGGCAGACAGAAACATGGACATGACCTAATCTGCAGGAAAATGAAGTGTTTTTTCTGGCTGCACAGGGCTTCAGTGATGTGTGAGCTCATGTGTTACTAAATCAAGCACTCTGGCTTTGTATTAAAATTGCTTTGAGGAAACATTCTAGGAGACATGCGTGGATTATTATTCTTTCCTCTCTTTATTTAATAAGCAGGCGAGAGACTAAAATACACACTACCACTTGGATGTGTGCGGTGATGGGTCAGATCCATGCACAGAGGCCCAGAGTCGGAGCCAAGTTGTTATATGATGGGACCCACACACATTGTAAAGGTTTTGCACACATCGAGGGAAGGCTGTCACATTCGGCACCTGCCATTGAGACACAGGACAGAAAGAACAGAAACATCCCATGTCATCCGGCACCGTATCTCAATAACTGGTATCTAGGCTCACTATACCATTTATAGGCTGCCATTAATATGTTGCATCTTGTTCGGCAAAGAATCTCAATTCTGCGTCATCACTGATGTGGATAGTGACGCTGGGGGAAGAGGACCAATCATACCGACGTTGTGGAGAAGCATACTGATTACTCTTGGCATCACGTGTGGGGAGACTATAGGGTCTGGTTTCATGTTACCTCTGGTAGCAACACATGGGTCCCTGACAAGGCAATGCTAAGCCGCTGACATTCTGCATCTGCAAGCCTTACCATCCAGTACAGACTCTCAACAAGACAACACCAGCCCAAACATGGTGGTCTGCAGACTGCATCATCTTTCTCCAACTGAACATGTGAGATCAACTCACGCATCAGCTCCAACCCAGTACCAGTCTGCTGGATGTTGTTACCAGTTACAGCAGCTGTGGGTCGACTTGCACCTTATCGTATTAAAGAAAATGAAGCCCTGTTTTTACTTAAAATTGCTTAAGGTACCAGATATTCATTGAAAATGAATATTTCATAATTATAGCTTAGATGTCGCATTCTCATAACTTGGTTATCTCATAAAAATGGCTCAACTTCGAGGACAACAATCCTAAACAATCGTGAAGCGACACCAGACCTCAGTCCAACAGAGAATCTCTGATTTGATTTAAAGATGGCCGAACACAAGCAGCATTCATCCAACTTAAAGACGCTGTGGTGTTTATTTTATTTTATAAAGTCTAGGAGCCACATATAACGATTTTACAGAAAAGTACCTGAAGAGACTTGATGTGAAGTGCTGCAACCCACATCTAAAATAAAAGCTACATTTTCATTTTAAAATACTATGGTAATCATCAGCAAGAGGTTGGGAAGCGTGCACCAGATATAATTATTAGATGTGGGTTTTAGGTACTTAGAAAAACAAGAAAATCAGGCTTCAGGCAAACTGTGTACAGATGAAATCGCCTGCTTTGCATTTAAGGGGGAAAAATCAACACTAAACACCTGCTCATTTGTTTTATATCTGGTCGATTCAGAACTGTGTGGAAGGAAGTTTGCATGTTGTGAAGGTTGGAGGGTTGCTCACCGTCAGGGAGAGAAGAAACGCCGTAAAGAGGTAAGAGTTCGAGTTTCTTCTGGCTAAAACTTAACAGCTGCTAAGGTTTAAAAGTAACCCCTGAAAGAACATATTTAATAAAGTTTGTGGGGTTTTTACAGTCTAACATGTATGTTTCTGTGTATAAAATAGTTAATAAATTATCTCAAAAGAATGTGTTTACCAAAAATAGAAATTAAGTAGGGGGCAGAGTATAGATTTTATCGTTTTCTCTTAGTTTAGAGTAATGGTCCGTTGACAGTTAAACCTTTAGTTGCTCGCAGCAGGGAACCATTTTATGAGCTGCACACTAACATTTTAGCAGATTTCTTCCTCTGTTTTGTTGAATTGCTGTACTTCTGTCCCCTTGCAAAGTTTGAAGCACATCTGGTGAAAGTCTGAAAATATCCCTAACACGCAGCAGGAATGCTCGGCGTGACGGCCATTTCTGCTCCCAGAAATATCGTTGTAAATGTTCTCTAGTTCCTGCTCCCCAACTTGTGATCTGGGTTTCTTTACAACGTAGATCCCAGGGAGTGTGTGAGGGTTTTAAAGCACAGGAGTTATCAGGATGTGCTCATTTAATGAAACAAAACACTAAATCATCAAAAAGCAGGATGAAGCCCACTCAAAGCTGCTGGTATATATGGAGCTAGTCAACATAAAATAAAGCATGTTTTCTTTGTAAAAAGTTGTCTGATGTATTTTTAATGTACAGATGCAGATTTTATTGTTTGTACCCCTTTGTTAAAGAAAAAAACAAATCTTCAACGTGGTTCTGCCTGTTTAAAGGGTGACAGGTAGTCACAGGGCTGTTTGGGATCATGGTGTGTAACACACTGAACATGGACCAAAGAGAGCTAAAGACAGAGTTGTCTCAGGAGCTTAGAGAGGAAATGATTGAGCAGCAGGTTAAAGGTTAAGATTATTCAGAAGGTTAAGGTCCACAGGACTGGAGACAACCTCCCTGGACGTGTCCACGAGAGGACAACTGGTGACAAATTCAAGAGACTGATGATACGAATGGTAACCAAGGTCAAGGGTCATCAGTGTCAGATCACACCATCAGTCTGTTTGAGACAAAGTGGACTTAATGGAAGACGACTCAGGTGGACACCTTCTGGGACAATGTCCTTTGGACAGATGAGACAAAACTGGAGCTTTTTGGCAACAAGTCCCCTCAGTTCTGTGTCCACAGACCCAAAGTGAAACAAAGAAAAGAAGACTGTAGCTGCAGAGAAACATGGAGGAGGCTCGGTTCTGTTCTGGTCCAGAATCTGTTCAGGGTCCAATTAAATCTCAAGACTATCAAGGCTTCCTGGAGCTAAATGTGTCAGAAAGGTTGGTGTCAGTCACAGATCACGGGTCCAACAGGATAATGAGCTAAAAGCACCAAGAATGGATCAGAACCAAACATTGGACCGTTCTGAAGTGACCCTCTGAGCCCTGATCTAAATCCTGCTGAACATCTGTGGAAGGAGCTGAAACATCTGGAGAACCTGAGACAGCTGGAGCAGTGGGACAAAACACCTGAGGACAGGTGGGGACGTCTCATGGACGGGGACAGGAATCACCCGACTGCAGTGATCACAACAAAATATTAAAGTTAAGGTACCATCCTTTGTGTCAAGGCCAGTTTCATTGGTTTGTTTTTTTGTAAATAATTCTGTTGAACCAGAATTCACTGATTTTTATGAGATGATTTTTTCAGTAATTGTTTTCTTGACAGCTTTAAGTTATTTTAATGACCCTTAGGGATTTTTCTTTCTTTTAAACAAATCCGTGTCTGCAAAGTGCATTTCTCATAGGTCCACTGACTCTTCACAGACCAACGGGTTCCTGCAGGGTCTTAAATGGAACAACAGAGCAAAGATGATCCGAATATGCAAACAAGAATTCTTGGAAAAATGCTCAACGAAGAGCCACAGCAGATAAAACAGTCAGGAGTCATTATGCATGTGTTTGTACTGTACAGATGCACATAATAAATTGCAAAGGTCGCTGAAACTTTATACTTTGTGATGAGTTTGGCTTTGTTTTTGTAAAAACTTTGTTCTATTGTTGCTTTAAGAAATTAAGAAATCCACAATTACTTTTAGCTTGATTTAACTACTTATTCTATCTATTTTACTCATCCCGCTGTTCAGTATAAACACTTGAGTAATTTCTTTATGAGATCTACATTGTACTTTTGAACATTGTCTGACATCGTTTCTCTACCAGTTTGACTCTATGTTACTGTTTTCGGCAGGGTTTTGTGCTTTGCTAATACTAGCGGCCAATGTGTGTGTGTGTGTGTGTGTGTGTGTGTGTGTGTGTGTTTGTCTGTCTGTCATTAAAATATCTCATGAAGCAGAGGACAGATTTTAGTGAAACTCTCAGAAAGAAATCACTGAATGGACCTCTAAAGCTCGTTAATGTTTAGAGTCGATCTAATTCAAGATGGCCACCACAGCTAATCGATCCTAAGGAACACAAAGATTGGTTATAACATGTGGTGTGATAGTAGCTGAGAGTCATTCAAACCTTAAACATCATGCAAGATCTTCCAATATTGCATGAGATCGAGGATAACATCACTTTCAAACTTCGTCATTTCTTGACATTAAAGGTGGCAGGCAATGCTCAGCCTTTATTTTATTAAAGATTAAACACCTCATCTGCCGCTCCACCTGCTTCTCAAACTGCATTTGGGTCCTTACAGTCAGTCTTATTACCATAATTCTCATTAATATACTTTAAGAGGAAATTTATTCTCTCTCTGCCAATGTTAAATGATTCATGAAGAGGTTGCTCACCTATAAGCTGACCCCCATCGTAGTGCTGATAAACCATGTGTGTCATCACAATTCAATACATTAACCAATATGAATGTGGCCATCGTAAGATTTTTAGTGTGCTCCCAACAGAAAGTGATGATAAACACATTTTTTTTTTGTATTTGACAGGATTCCATCAGGAGTGAACCATGCCAAAGGCTCCCAGCATGTTTTTCCCTGACATTTTTGACAACGACGACTCAAAGATCGACTATTTCCATAATATCATGGTGAACTGCCGTGAGCTGAGCTGGATTGATCTCTGGCTTGCTGCTAATATTTTCATCCTGATTACAGGGTCACTGGCCAATGCTGCCCTGCTTTGGATGTTTTTTAAGGAAAGAAGAATACTGTCTGCCTCACAGGTGGGTTAATCGCTTTTAGCATCTGCAATTTCAACCAACGTTATGAAACAAGTAGGTTTTGCAGAGATTTCCTACTGGTTTCAAAAGAGCCCATCCATCCATCCATCCATCCATCCATCCAGCCATCCATCCATCCATCCATCCAGCCATCCATCCATCCATCCAGCCATCCATCCATCCAGCCATCCATCCATCCATCCATCCATCCTCTTCCTCTTAT
>NC_051430.1:34539963-34544020 GCF_001649575.2 Kryptolebias marmoratus
ACCCAAAGCTCGTGACCATAGATGAGGGTAGGAACGTAGATCGACCGGTAAATCGAGAGCTTCGCCTTTTGGCTCAGCTCTCTCTTCACCACGACAGACCGGTACAGCGCCCGCTTCACTGCAGACGCTGCACCAATCCGCCTGTCCATCTCCTGCTCCATTTTTCCCTCATTCGTGAACAAGACCCCGAGATACTTAAACTCCTCCATCCTCCCCGACCCAGAGAAGGCACTCTACCCTTTTTCGGCTCGGATTTGGAGTTGCCAGGGTAACTTGTCTCTCAGTCCCCCATCTAACAATGGATTGCCTTTTTCATGCATACCACCCCAGTGACACATGCCTCCATGTGTCACTGAATGCCTGAGTGTGATATCTACTTGTCCAACTATGTGTACTAACTCTCCTGCCATCCATCATGGTGGAATAAACAGTTTTGATAACATCACATTTAATAAGTGTTGGGTTGTTGTTTTTTTTACAAAAAAGCCAAATGTGTATCTTTTGCAATTCTGTCTTTCAGGTACTTGGAGTGAATCTTGTCCTGATGGATCTCATCTACCTGTTTATGATGCCTGTCGGCATGATGTATGACATGAAGTTGAATCAAATTCCAAACAATGTTTCAGGTGAGGATACGTGGTCAGACAAGAACATTTAGATTGGGGAAAGACTAGAGAACCTAGCTAGGGACCTCAGCATGTCACAGGAAGTTCATAGACCCATGTGCTGTGTGTGGACAGGCATTTTTCTTTTAAAAAAAAGCTGTACCAAGGTGCTATCTTAAGAGAAATAAGACATGCAGACGCAGGAAGTCGCTGATGTAGCATGGTACTATCAGGGTCCCCTAAATCACAACCAGGATCTTGGGATCATCGCCCTGAAGAATGACACTAGGGTCTCTCCACAACACCGACAGGATTGGACCATTCCCATATGCGCACATGATGGTCATCTGTAGTAACGCAGAACTGAGATTCATCACTGAACATGGGAAGATGCCAGCTGTCCTCAGTCCATTCCTCCTGGTTGTGGTACCACTCCAACTACAGCCGACCCTCTTTTGGTTTTCTTGGCATCTAAGTAAACTCGTTGTCTGACTAATGCCAGTCATCAGGCCACAGTGCTGGATGACATGGGATGTTGTAAAGAGACTCTGTGTCCAGAGTGCAGGTGTAGATGTCATGGTTAGCATATAACATCCTTTGATGTGGTTCATCCTTAGAGACTGGAACCTCCATGACCTGTGTGGGTGCCGACAACAACCCATTGGTTCTAACATTAACCATTTGTACAATATGACCACCTGGCCTTATGCAAACCCTCAATGTGACCCCTATCAAACTCCATCAAGTGCTTGTAATGCTGTCTAAAGCATTTACCAGACACCTCTGTTTTCAGTGAACTTCATTCAGCCTTTTGACCGACACCATGACTCCTCTCGTGATGCCATCACTTATGCCCAATGGGGAATGTTTTTAGACATAGTCAACTTCTTGCCAATTGAATTATTTGCATACAGATCATGGATCTGAATGTGTACCAACTTACATCACAATTAGACCATGTCTTCTGGGAATGATCCTATTATCTGCATCAGTAAATGTGCAACTAATGCAGCTGGTTTTGTTTGTTTTGCTCCTGGGTTGTTGTTTTTTTCTAGACATTCGCTCATATAACTAGTATTTGTTTTTTTACCATCTATACAGACGCTATGAACTCTTTTGAAGAAGTAAAGCTGGCCAAAGACATCTTCAATATGTTTAACCTGATTGGCTGTCCACTGCTGCTAGCCTGTATGTGTATTGAGCGCTACCTGGCAGTGACCAAACCCATGGTATACCTGAGGGTGAAGCGCTGGGAGTATCGTATGGCCGTTTCGGCTGTGGTGTGGCTGATTACTTTGTCCTTTTGTCTGGCAATTGGTAAGTGTTGAATTATATTTAATCCAAACTAACTTTTTATCCAAAAAATGATAAAATCAAATTGAAAATCAGATTAAGACTGAGCAACTTCTGTCAAAGTTGTCCCGTTCGTTTGTATTTTACAGGTTTAAAGCAAGATATGGTTAGAATGATGGTGTTTGTTTCTGTGATCATCTCCTGCCTCTTCCTGCTGATGATCGTGTGCCTCGGCGGCGTGGTCAGATCACTTTGGCAGACAAGTCCTGCTCTCACAACCGTTGGAAACCAGCCCCGCTGTGCATCACCCATGAAGAGACGGGCGGTGGGTAATGTGTTGGCTGTGGTGATGCCTGCCGTGATGTCTTACCTCCCTGTCCTTGTGTTGTTTCCTGTAGTCTTATACGCATACTACTGCAACAACTCACTGAACAATGCTATGTGTACCGTTTTTGAATTATCCAAGCTGTTTCCCAAGTTTGGTCTCCTCATTGGTCCCCTGTTTTATCTTTCCAAGGCAAAACAAATGAGCTGTCTTTCTGGAGCAAAATTAAAATAGTGCAAAAAAATTGAAATAAAAAGGGTAAAACCAGAGCGCAGAAAATGTTTAACATATAGAAGTTTCTGCAAATTGTATTTTTGACTTCCTCTAAGCAAACTAATATAACTTTTCTACTGATATTATTTTAGAATACAGGAATAATTAGATTTACTACAATAAAATAGTTTTCTGTGTTTCTGCTCTCTCGGTATCAGGAGTCCCTGGATTCAGCTCCCCGAAACTCACACCTCAGCTCTGGTGAAATGATTCCATCAAACCCAGCTTTGTTAAGGGTTTGTAATGATATTCTTTTAGAAAATGGCTGCTTTGCAGTCGTCGCACTTTAATGCCCCTTTTACACCGGCTCTACAGGTCCCGGCTCCACTCTACTCAGCTCGCTTTGTGCGTGTTTTCACCGGCATTTTTTCAAGGCCGGTCCCTGCTTCGGAGTAAGGCCAGCCGGGCCGGCCCTGCTTCGTGGGCGGCGCCAGCTTAGCTCCTGTTCACTCATTGGTCGTGGGTGTGACCAGATGCGAGCATAAAGAGCGAAGGTAGGAATATAACCAACAGCGTTAGCTTACCCTGCAGCGTTTCTGCCGTCTGTCCCCCAGCTGAAGGCCTGTAAAGCCTGAAATCTCCGGCAGATAACAGCTGTCCTACTCCGCGCAACAATCGCAGCATCCAGAGCATTTCTTCCACTGCGCCTCTCTTCCTGAAGTCTCAGGAGAATCCCCATAAGTTTAAAAAACAGCAACAACACAGGGCCAACGTTGTCCATAGCGCTTCTGTTGTTTACACAACTTGTGCCAAGTTTTTGTAGCGCACCCCCGCACGCCGGGGCCCCGCCCCACGCAACACGAGGAGGCGTTCCTCTGCTACCGACCAAACTGGCCGGTGTGAACGCGATGGATTCTTTATCAAGCCGAGCCGAGTAGAGCAGAGTAGAGCCGGACTTCTGAATTAGAGCCGGTGTAAAAGGGGCATTAGATCTGACTGCAATCTTTGATACTGTTGACCACAGTATTCCTATTTCCTGTTTAGATCACTGCTTTTTGGGTCATCCCTAAAACTAGCTAAAGGTCATGGTAGACCGGGCTTCCAAAGTTTGGAACAATCTGCTTCTTCACTTCCTGCTTTTAAATCTCTTAGAAAAACACATTTATTCTCACTGATATATAACCCTGTGTGAGTTGATTTAGTCTGTTAACGTCACAATGTTCACTGTTTTTTTATTTATGTGATGTTTTCCAAATTTTATTTTGAAATTGTTTTTACTGTTTTTATCTTTGCTGTGGTAAATGTATGAATGTGACTGTCAAACAAATGTAAAACAAAAAAGTTGTACTTTGTAGACTTGGTTTGAAATAAAACAATGATATCTGTTTGTTTGTGATGAGGTAAAGGAGTGTTCAAAAAATACTCCCATTCTTTATCAGACCCTCCACGATTTCGCGATTGCAACTATTAACGCAAAATCAAGCAAACCCCGCGAAATCGCAACTTTCCTGCAACTTTAACCCAATATTTATTGTTTCTAAAGTGATTTGCCACCGTTTCTGCGGTCTAGTCTCTTCTTTGTGGGTTTGTGTAGCGTGGAATACAAAATAAGCCCAAATAA
>NC_051430.1:34544095-34546577 GCF_001649575.2 Kryptolebias marmoratus
ATCCAGAAATGCTCATGAATGTCAGTTTAGAAGCTATCAAAGTTCTCAAATAAAGCACCTTTTGAGAATGTCAATGTTTGTTGGGAATTATCTTACAAAACTAGGAAGGATTTTTGGTTTATATATTAAAAGTTATGGTTGTTTATTGATTTTAGTAAAAAAAAATTGCAACTTTTAGGAAAATCAGGCATTTTAGCTGCAACCATCACAAAAAATGCCTGTGAAATCCTGGAGGGATTGGTTTATGGTTTGTTTGTTTGTTAGGATGCAGGCCGACCAGCAACTAGCAATTTTAAATTAGGGGAATAAAGATCAACTCTGTGCTCACTGGACTCAATTTCAAATAACACATAACCCTGATTTTATTTTATTTTTTACTTTTACTTGCAAATGTTTGTAGTGGGGGGTCCTTAAAAAGCTATGAGGTGGGAAAAAGACAATCAGAACACAAAGAAACATGACAATCATGGTTGTGTACCAAAGAACATACGAATGTCAAAGGTTTGACGAGTATTTGTAGCAGCACTGCAGATGGCAGAAGTCTGGTTCTTTGACCCTTTGTCACCGATGGCAGCAGAGCTAATATAAAGTCTTTTTTGTGGAAAGTCTAGACTTTGGTGCCCCCTTTGAGATGCTAAGGTGTCAATGAGGAAGACACTTTCTCACCATTGGCTCAAGGGGCACTTCAGTTTCCTTCAAGTAAGAACCAAAAGACCAGTTATCACAGTTTCTTTTCGACTGTCTTCAAGTAAGACACGTTGCAGCTTTTGGTACAAGTCCAGTAGCTTCAAATGTGCAACGCCAAATAAGTCCTCAGCTGAGAAGCGGCTCAGCAAATGTCAAGAAACGGGTTCGAGAGGGGCTGCACTCCCTCTAGAAAGGCCAGTGTAAATCCTCGAAGTCTGCCGATTGACCCATGCTTACATCCGTCTCCAGCAACCTCCAGATGACCTCCATGGCCGCCTCATCGCTGCTAAAACTGCTCAGCCCTGGAACGACCATGCCGTCTAAGCCCAGCTGGGACGACTCGTCTGGGTAAAACCGAACAGAACAAGAAAATAAAAATGAGCGTGTAGTTTTTATTTCCTTGCTGCCCGGAGAACAGACGGTTCTGCGCTCGTGAATTTAAGGTAAAGCAACTTGGAATACTGCCATACGACAACTTGTCTTTAAAGAACACCACAGAGATAAAGCTGAGTTGACTTTTCTCAGGTGTAGAGGACACATTACCCGTACCCTCAGACATGGCACTGCCGGCACCGGCTGCCGTCTTCGAGTCCGACTGGGACTCCGAAGAGCTGCCCGCCGCCTCCTCTCGGCTGGAAGCCTGGAGGGAGGAGATAAACATCAAAAACCTGCCCATGATTCCATAATTTAAACAACCTCAGCTGTACTGTTTGTGGTAAGAGTCAGGGTCACTTACGCTCCTGACGCTCTGAAAACACTTCTCCTGGACAGAGCTGAACGAACTTGGAACTCCGCTTGAAGGAGACGAGTTTGCTCTGTTGTAAAATAGGGTACAAAAAGATGTAGTTGAAAACTAAGTTCTGGCCAAGCATTTCTGCTGGAATCTCCAGAGTACCACAGTTTTAGAAAGGTGACATGAGGCAGTTTCCATTAGCTACTATTGAAGACACCGAGGTCTGGACCTTAGTGTTTCTCTGCTGTGTATTTTATAAAAACATGAATCCAAAGAAGGCTTTTGAATGGCGTGGTTTTCTGCGTAGCACCACCAGTTTACAGTTTTACAGGGGTTGTATATATACATACATCCATGCATATATATATATATATAAAACAAGAACCTTTTTGCAGATGAGTTCAGAGGGGATGTACCTGTACGAGTCGATGAGCTCGTTTGCAATTTGGGTCCCGATGCTGCCTGCATAGATCATCATGCCCACACCGGCGGACAGGCCAGGGATTTCTGGGATTTGCTTTGTGTCTTCTGTTGAAGCAGAGAAAACGATCCAGATCACACCAGCGGCGGGAATGATAACTCGAGCAGACAGTGCTGCTTCAATCTCTTACCCTGCAGAGCTTTCGAGCTGCCGGCCTCCTCGTCATCTTTGGTGTGACCAGGCCCCCTGTTGGTGCAACACAGTATTTGTTTCTTTATCCAAATCACTGTATTTTAAAGCCATATTAGTGCAACTTCATGGGATGTGACCAGAATTAAATCAACACAAAAACTCTCTCAGGTAAATTGTAAAAATTAGGAGTGTATTTTTCAATCCCTCCAGGGTTTCGCAGGCATTTTTAGTGATTGCTGCGGCTAAAATGCCTGATTTCGCGGGGCCTTTTTTCTAAAAGTTACGATTTTTTTTTTTTTACTAAAATCAATAAAAAACTATAACTTTTAATATCTAAACCAAAAATCCTTCCTAGTTTTGTAAGATAATTCCCAACAAACATTGACATTCTCAAAAGGTGCTTTATTTGAGAACTTTGATAGCTTCTAAACTGACATTCATGAGCATTT
>NC_051430.1:34546851-34560174 GCF_001649575.2 Kryptolebias marmoratus
GGAAGTGACGTCACGTGTCTTCTTCCTGAGTTATTTGGGCTTATTTTGTATTCCACGCTACACAAACCCACAAAGAAGAGACTAGACCGCAGAAACGGTGGCGAATCACTTCAGAAACAATAAATATTGGGTTAAAGTTGTGGGAAAGTTGTGGTGTTTTGGGCAAAGTTGCAAAAAGTTGCGATTTCGCGGGGTTTGCTTGATTTTGTGTTAATAGTTGCGATCGCAACATCACTAAATCCTGGAGGGTCTGACTTTTTAACTTTTAGGCCATGAATAAAAACACAAATTAATATATAAATATGGAAACCTTTTTGAGCTACTGCTCCAACATCCATCAACTTTTTCCTGAAAAGACCAATATAATCTGAGGCTTACTTTTGTTAACATTTTCATTTTGAACCATCACTCATCAAAATGTTGTAGGAAATTTGACAATTTAAGATGTCTAAATGTCACATTACTCCTGACTGAGCTTTGCATCCATTTCTTTGTGTTTTTCCAAAACTGAGGAAGGAGCAAATCAAAAATAACGAACAAACATCAACAAGTAATGAGACACATCTTCCGAAACGGAACCGTACTTACGAGATAACTCGGTTCAAAGACACAATGAACTCGATTTCTTTGGTCCACGGATTGGTGAACCCGGCCCACTGACTCTGGAGCGAAACGTAGGAGCCGTACTTCGTTTTGAACTTGTAGCGCTGCGTCTCGACCTTCTCTTTGCTCCGAAGAACTGCGGAGACGTTGGACAGGTGCGTCAGGACAGACCTTTTTCTTCCCTTTCAAGGTCCATGTGTCAAACTCAAGGCCCGCGGGCCAGTTCTGGGCCTTGTTAACATTTTATCTGGCCCTCCAAGATAACATTTAAATATTATTAGATCTGGCCCTCCGGTTTGTGGCAGATTGAGTCTCCATTTCTCCTCATTACAGTTACTTTGAAGCCAAGAATTTTTTTTTAGCTGTTTTAATGGACTGTGGTCAAGTTTATTACTAAGAAAAATCATTTTAAAGCTGATGATGGAGAGTAAGGCATAAAAAATGAATGCTAATGATGTCTCTTTTTTAGTTTGATCCATTTTTCTTTGTTCATCAAAGCATGTTTGCTCTAAATCAGGGGTGTCAAACTCAGTAACACAAAGGGGCCAAATTTAAAAACTCAGTCCCAGCCAAGGGCCAATCTGGATCGATATTTATAAAAAAAAAAGAAATGTTACCAAGTGCCGGATCTGGCTCGCGGGCCTTGAATTTTGACACTTGTGCTCTAAATTCTAGATAATTTGTCACAGGGAAAAGTTAATTGGTATTTCTATATGAATTATTTGACATCTTGCATTTAAAACCAGGTTAATTGATGTATTTTTCTAATAAATATGGATCCAGATTGGCCCCCTCCTTCATATTGAGCTAGCCTTGCATCACCTTGCCTGTGTTTCCCTGCCAGGTGCTGCAGGTCGTCCTGATGGAAGTACTCGTAGCACGAGGTGCCGAGAACCTCCTGCGGTAAATAACCGATGACAGTCGTGGCTCTGGGAAAAGACAGCGTGAAGACAGAGTTCAGTTACCCTCTTTTTAAAAAAAAAAAATCTCTTTCTCTCCGATGGCTTTTTCAGGATTGCGAAAGCGGTACAAGAGCCTCTCGTGGAACATTCAACGACAGATAAGGCCCATCTGGCAAACCGACTCGCTTTATAGTACTTGTGTTGTGCATTTACTTCCCAAAGAATGATTAGAGATTCTCATGTGATGCCATCGAGATGCACAGCTTCTTCTGAGAAAAGATGGCAAAGACAGAAAGGATTATCTCCACTGACAGCTGGTTTGACAAAACGCCAAGGCCTCCTGACCCCGACACGCCTCTGCCATTCCTTTCTCAGCTGAACCGTGTATTCAGAGCAAAAGCCGCCATCAGGACAATCAAAACAAACGCAAACGGACGGAGTTAGAAACTGGAAACTCACTGTTGATCTACAAAAGTGAACTTGCCGTCGATTGCACAGCGGGTAACAAACTCGGTGGCTTTGACGTGGACGTCCCTGGGGGGCTGGTGGGAGACGTTTGGGTGGAGGCGGCACATCGTCACCAGGCAGCTCAGGCTGGAGGTCTCCTTGTCGCCGCCGTCGCCCTCCGGGTCCAGCTGGCTGCTCGGCCAAGTCCGCATGTATCCGGTGCAGTGGAGGGTGCAGAATCTGTAAAAGTCTGCAGAAAAACAGACTTTCTTTAATTAATGTGAACCGAATAACTCCTGAAACGCTTCATCACTTGGAACATCTTATAAAAGTTTAAGAAAGAATGTCCACAATGGGTAAATTTCTTCCTTCTTGTTCTAAATCGTTGGGTTTATACTGGTTGCAATGAAGTAAATGCTTAAAACATACTTTTAACAGAAGATTAAAAGCTAAACTTTATGTATTGCTACCCTGTCAGGAAAAAAAAAAGTACCCAGATGCATTTTTAGGGGTCCAAAGGCTTGTCACTGGAGTGGTGTCCCCCAAGGTACTGTTCTTGTCCCCTCAGCAGTTGGTACTTATTGGTACCGCTGTAGTTTATACCTTTTAGAGAACCGTTTTTTGCCACCGGTGGCAGCCCTGTACCCAAGAGCAGAGGTCCTCAACCCAGGTCCTCGTGTTTGACAAGTGCATGTTTTAGTTTTTAGTTTTTGCCAAAAAAAGCTCCACTTTTGTCTCAACTATCCACAGGAAATTCTCCCAGAACCTTTGTGGCTCATTGATATGCATTTTGGCAAATTTCTGTCTTGCTTTTTTATGATTCGCCCTCAACAGTAACGATAGCCTAACAGTTGAAGCTGCAACTTTTCTCAACTTTTCTTCCAAGCTGAAGATTTCTCAACATGAAGTGGAAGCTGTGGATTAAAGACGCCAACAGTATTTATCTGCGTACAACAAAAAGGTTGAAAATAAAAGGAAAGGTCAATTTCTGACCAATTCTGCTTACAAAGCACCTTTTAGCGGCATGTTACACAACACCCACCTTTCTTTTTCGCCGTACGGGGCAGCGAGTGCTTGTCTTCGTGCTTCCCTGTGAGCCGGCTGTGCTTCATGCGGCAGAAGAAGGACCGCCGAGCTCCACTGGTCAGGTGAGGCGGCCCGAGGTGGGGCTCGGCCTGGACCTGGACCCCAGCTGTGCAAAGGAGGACGCCTGTGACTCGTGGCGTTCGTTTGAGCTTCGCGGACACCAAGGGTTTGGTTTTCGAGAAATCTTACCGGAGCCATCGGTGAGGCGTTGGCGAGGAAGCACCTCCGAGGATGAAAGCTGCTCCTTCACCTTGCTGATATCTTTGGGGTGGATGAAATCGAACAAACTCTGCCCGGTTAGCTCCAACTGGAAATGCAAACACACCCGTCCGTACATTTCATTGCTTGCACAACGACAATTTTCAGTTTCAAGGACCGTTTTTTTGTTAAAGGTTCAGATGAAACTGGAAAATATAATGTTTTTGCCCCTTCCTGTGTGTTCCTTCGTTTGTCAGCAAAATATTTCATGCCCTAAAAGACCAATTTTAATGAAACTTTCAGAAAGTAATCCCAGGATGGTTAATGTTTGGAATCAACTCGATTCAAGGTGGCCGCCACAGCTTAGCAGGCTTAGCAAACACAAAAAAGGCTATAGCTCAGTCAACTTTACAGATATTTAGCTAAAACTTGGTGTTGTAGTAGCTGAGACTAGTTCACCGCACATACTTCAACTGCTAACAGATCTCATCACATTATTTACAAGACTGTCATCTCTAAACATAGGAGGATCTTAGTTTCTAACTCCGGCACGAAAGGCGTCAGGAAATATAGAACGCTAGGCCTTTCATTTTATTTAATAATGAGGAATTCTGGAGCATAATGTCATTTCTTTACCTGATAAAGGCAACAAACCTGGTTGAAGTTGAGGATCTTGGAGACAGACTCGGAGATGAACAGGATTTTTGCTCGATCGCACCTTACAACTAACAGGAAACCCTCTGCAGCCTGGTGACAGAAACACGATTCCAGAGTTAAGAGCATGGACATGGTTCTTACAAAGGGGCTACCTGTGACCTTGACCTTTAACCTCATGACCATGAAATCAAAAGGGATCATCCACAGCCCATGAGGTGTCCAGGTGTGCAGTTTGACATTTCTTTGATAAAGGGTGATCAATTTAGAACTCGGACAAGAAATTATCCAGAGACAGGTGGATGGATGGCGCCAAAACATAATAGTCTTCTTAGGACAGGCACATAAAACGGATTTTAAGAAATGCAGATTAATCAGGTTTGTACATCAGCATCTACCTTGAGCAGAAGGTTCCTAAGGTCATCGTGAGGCAGGAAGGAAGGCTTGTGGTCCGTGAAGGAGCTGCTTGTCCCAACTGAAAGCAGAAAAAAAGGATTTAACTGAGCAAATGACCATTACCTGCACACTAACACACCAGGTGTTGGCGTTACCTTTGAGGGCTTTCAGGTGTTGCACAGCTTTTCGTAGCACAGTGAGTTTGTCGAGTTTTCGAGCCATGGGCTGACAGGCGGGAATCATGGTGGACAGCTCGTCGATGAGGTTGTTCATTTTGTCTCTCCGCTGCTTTTCAATCTGCCGGTGAGGCACCCTGCACGGACATTTGTATATCAGTTTGTCCTGTTCAACTTGAAAGGGAAGAGATCGTATTCACATTTCTGTCTTTGGTATCTGCATTTGTTCACTCAATGACAAAAAAGTTTAAAAAAAGTTAAACTGTCACAGCTCCATTGTGCCTGCCACGCCTCCTGCTCTCAGTCACGTCACGCCCTTGTTTCCATGCCAACGCAATCACAGCCATTAGTTACACCTGTTCCTGCCTGTATTTAAATCTACAGCCCATAGTTGCCAGATCATTGAACGGTCTTGACCAAGTAGATGTCCAGCGTTTATCCACAGTTCTTGCCTGACTCCATGTTCACAGACCCTTGCCTGACCTTTGACCCACGAGCCTTGCCGGATACTTCCCTGGACTCTGACACACGGTAACCGACCTCGCTTCTCGTTTCTGGACCTCGCCCTTTCTGGATTTGGCTGCAAACCTTGGATTCTCTGGTTCTGACCCCTTGCCTGGCCCTGGACTCTCCTTCTCGCCTAAGCCCCTAATCTGACCATCCCAGTCGCACTCAACCGCCAGTCTCCAACAGTCTTACCTGTCCTGGTCCTGCTCCCAAACCACAACGTGAGTGCTGATCCAGTTTCAGTAATCCAGTTTGCCAAGCGTCTACAATAAACATCTTAAAACTTTGTCTGTGTCTGCGCGTTCTGAATCCTGCCAAGCCAAGCCTTGTCATAAACAGCCAGAAAGAAGGGTTCAATTTGGATATAATTTGGTCCACATGCAGACCAGTTATAGGTAAATGATTTGACTTAAAAGGAGCTGATAGATCTAAAACAGACACCAAAGGGCACAAGTGGTGTTATCAGGTATTAGACTCTAAACAACACCCCACAACAGGCACAGTTGTCTGGTTTAGAAATCTCAAGATACTACTTTTTGCAGATGATGTGGTTCTATTGGTGTCTTCAGGACATGGCCTTCAGCGTGCACTGGGACGGTTCGCAGCCAAGTGTGAAGCAGCTGGGATGAGAGTGAGCTCCTTTAAGTGTGAGGCCATGGTTCTGACTTGGGAAATGGGTGGAATGTTCCCTTCAGTCTTTGCCTCAGGAGGAGGAGTTCAAGTATCTGAAAGTCTTGTTCACGGGTGATGGTAGAATGGAGCAGGAGATGGATTGATGGATCGCTTTGGTTGGTCATGGTGAAGAAAGAGTTGAGTCAAAAGACAAAACTCTTGATTTTCTGGTCCATCTACATCCCTCACCTGTGGTCATGACGTGTGGAGCATAAACAAAAGAACAAGATCCTGGACTGAAAATGAGCTTCCTTTGTAGGGTGGTTGGGCTCAGCCTTAGAGGCGAGATGAGGAGCTCTGTCAGAGTAGAGCTGCTGCTCCTCTGCATAGAAAGGAAGCAGTTAAGGTGGTTGGACATCTGATTAGGATGCCTTCCTTTGGAGGTTTACCAGGCATGTCCTACTGGGAAGAGACCTCAGGGCAGACCCAGATCTGGAGGGATTATGAATCCTCTCCGACCTGGGAACGCCTTGGTATTCCACAGGAGAGGCTAAAGAGGAAAGAGAAGTTTCTCTGCTGGACCTGTTGCCTCTGCGACCCGACCACGGATAAACGGTAGAAGATGGATGGACGGACAACGCGCCATGTCTCGATGCCTGGCATTAACTGGATAGGTTCACCGCCCCATGCATGGGTTACCATTACCACCAGAACAGAGGTGACTGCATTAGGAGTGGTGCCATACTGGGGAAGCATTTGCTTATGTTGAGTGGTAGTGAGTCAAATTCAGTGATGAATCTCAATGTGCATATGGTGGAGCTGAAGGGAAAGGACTAATCCTACCAATGCTGTGGAGAGTCACACTGGTGTTACTCCTGGTCTCTGAATGTAGGTAGCCATAGGACATGACTTAAGGCATGGGTGTCCAATCCTGGTCCTTGAGGGCCACTATCTCTGCTCCAACACACCTGATTTGAATCAGTGTGTCATTAACAGGCTTCTGCAGAACATGAAGAGGTGATTTACCCACTGAATCAGGTATGTTGGAGCAGGGAAACAAGGAAAACATGCAGGATAGTGGCCCTCAAGGACCAGGATTGGACACCCCTGCCTTAAGGTCACCTCTGTAAGGGATTCAGGGGACTCTGACACTGCAGCTCTACTGACATCTTGCATCCATGTGTCTTACCCCTGTTGAGACAGCACCCAGGTACAGTACAGTCTTTCAACTCTCGTTATAGACTGCTTGCGTCAGGTGGACAGCCAGACCACAAGTTTGATCAAACATGGGTGGAATCAGCTCAAACATCGATCTATTGAACCTTGAGGGCCAGTTACAACTTGAAGCAGCAGACAACGACAGTATGACTCTACTTTGCACTGAATCCCAGCTTGTTTCCATCCTCCCACATTTGATTTGATACTATAATCATTGCAACACACTCACACGGTCTTATAACTAGTCCAATTTCATTTCCACAACTCTACCTGAGTGCTTTTGTCAGTGAGTGTGTTTAAGCCTGTCATGCACTATAGATATAAATGAAGAAATTCACCTGAAGCATTTCATTTTGACTTGCTGATCCTCCTCTTCAGATCTGCAAACAAAACAATAGAAGTCAACGCTGATGTCAGTGCTTTCCTGCAAGACGATATCGAGTCACGGGTTCGGTGTACCTGCTAAGGTTGTCGTCTGTTTGGAAGTTGAGGCTCTGCCTGGAAGATCGAATGCACACAATGTGGGTCACTTGGTTCTTCACAAGGACAAAGCGTTCGGTGCACGGTATCGCGTTTGTGAGTAAAGTGACACCAGTTTGATTTATCCTCATGAACAGCGCACGCTCTTACTGTAAATGGGAGTCTGACCTCTCCTCCACGCCCCCCTTTCGTTTCCTTGGCAACTCGGCAGCTGGCATCGAGGGTCCTTCCTCCTCCTCCGCGGCATGATCTGATACGTGAAAACAACCATTACAGGGATGTAGGCAATTTATTATTGAATGAATTTAACACTTTTCTGTTCACATAACGTTCTACTCGTCTGCAGATCCTCTAAATCAGTGGTGTCCAATCCTGGTCCTGGAGGGCCACTATCCTGCATGTTTTAGGTGTTTCCCTAATTTGACACACCTGATTTGAGTGAATGAGTGATTAACAGCAGAGAAACATCGGTTTCGAGTTGGTTTACACCAGAGGTGTCAAACCCAGTGACGCAAGGGGGCCAAAATTCAAAATTTGGTCCCAGCCAAGGGCCAATCACGATCAATATTTATTAAAAATTACATAAATTAATTGGTTTTAGATGTATTATGTCAAATCATTCATATAGAAATATCAATGACCTTCTCCCAGTTACAGATTATACAGAATTTAGAGCAAACAGACTTTAATGAACACAGACAAATAGATCAAACTTCAAAAAGCTCATCATTAGCTGTCATTTCTTACGCCTCACTCAGCTTTTAAATGAAGTTTTTAACATTAAAACAGACAAAAACCTGATCATACAGAAATTAAAACTATATATTGTTGGCTTCTAAGTCACTGTCAGAGAAAACTTCAGTTTTTTTGAACAAAATAAGAATCAGAGACTCGATCTGAACCAGACTAGAGGGCCGGATAAAATGTTACAGAGGGCCGGATCTGGCCCACGAGCCTTCACTTTGACATGTGTGGTTTACACAATTAATTACAACAAACTGAACCATTTCACCCCCACAATATCTGTATTTGCTATTTACTGCCTTGTTCACATTCCTGTTTGGCTCTCGATGTCGAAGAGACACTAAGAACTTTTTTGATTTTTTATTATTAATTTAAAATTGGGTGTGAATTTTGTAAAATGCAAGCCTCTGAAAAGAAGCACCTTTCAGGACTTTCTTTTGGTTTGCATTCGCTTCTAAACACTTTTCATTTCCACTTTAAACACCAAACGTCAGAGTCAGAGCTGTTTTTCGGAGTCAGTGGGTTTGATGAGACAACATCTCTAAATATTTGTTTGGGATGGAAGATAAAGAAACTCAAACTACCTGTTTATGCCTTTTGGAATTGATCTTTTTTAAACAGGACTATTGAAAGGGAGGAAACAATCAACAAACGGCTGAAACTCTGGGCAAGAAACATCAGACGTGAAAGAAATAAAAACACAGTTTATAGAGCAGCACTGCCAACTTCTTCTTCCCTTTCATTGTTAAATTTCTTGCTGCCCACTCCACACACACACACACACACACACACACACACACATGTCTGTCTCTCTATCTTTGCGGGGACTTTCCATTGACTTCCATACATTACTACAGCCTAACCCTAACCCTAACCATTACCAGTACATAGCTAACCCTAAACTCAATTCACACATTAGTCCTAAACCGAACCCCAGGCTTTGGTCCCCACAAGGAGCAGTTGGTCCTCACAAGTTAGTATATGTTAGGAAATTTGTCCCCACAATGTAGCAAATACAAGTACACACACACACACACACTCACATTCTTGATGCACCGTCTGATTGCCGCCATTAAATAGCGCCAAACCTCTGTTTGTGTCGACCGTTTGGGAGTTTAAACGGCACGTGAGAGAAAAAGAGGTTTGGGCTGTCCTCTTACCAAATGCTTATATAATGCTGTAACACTAACCTACTTTTTCTCAGAGCTGCATGCTTTAAATTTAAATTTAAAAAATCTGTAACTATAGGAGAAGAAAAGCCTTTCAGTGCATCTGTTGGAAAGAATAACCTCCATTATCCAACCCCAACGCTGTATGAAATGTAAGTAAAAACAGGACGCAATGATTTGCGAATCTCATAAAGCTCGTATTTTATTCACAAATGTTTAAAACTAAGTGGCACAAAATAAGAAACAGCTGTAGCAGCATTTTACAACCAACTAGGTTAACTGGTAACAGATCAGTGAGAGGACCGGGGATAAAAAAAAAGAGCATTTTAGAGGCTGAAGTAAAGACAGGCAGAGGTCCAGGTTCAGGAACACTTCCACGGATCATCGTCTGTAAACACAGCTCACTGTACCATCCACTGATGCTGCTTAAAGCTCTATCAGGCAGAGATGTGGACACCATTTCTACAAGTTACACATCAAAACAAAGGCATTTTTTTGTCCTCTTTCACCCAGCGTGTCTCTCACTGCTGCAGGACTTAACATTTCCTCACAAATCTTCCCAGAATGCGGAGAACCAATCCGTGTACGGTTTGTTCTTTGTTTTTTTTTTCGTTTCAAAATAAAATTGCAAAAAACAAAACAAGCATGTGTTTTTTTTGTTTTTTCATTTTTAAAACGAAATTTAGAAAAACGGCAATTGCAAAAATAAAAAAGGGGTACATCTTTTTTTTTTAACTGCAATGGTTAAACCAAAGACGAGCTTTTATTTTGTTGTTAATTCAACGGGACCTTATGGCGGAACCGGAAATAAAAACCTGAACTCCCGGCACATAACTTTTTCAGTCACCAGCAGGTGGCGGTAATGTACACCTTCAGTTTCTTTAAAATCCACAAGAAGAAGAAGAACTTTTTCAGTTAGCGCTTCAGAATCTACCAGTTTAAAAATGGATCCGTTTGTCTTATTTAGAGGGAATCGACGCATTTCATTGAGAGCTGATGATCTTACCGTCAACAAGATTTCTTTAAGATTCCAAGGAAGTCAATAAATCAGGACATTACCGCCACCTGCTGGTGACTGCCGGGAGTTCAGGTCTTCATTTCCGGTTCCGCCTAAAGTACCGTTGAATTAACAACAAAATAAAAGCTCGTCTTTGGTTTAACCATTGCAGTTTAAAAAAAAAAAGATGTACCCCCTTTTCTTTGCAATTGCCGTTTTTCTAATTTCATTTTAAAAACGAAAAAACAAACAAAAAAAAAACACCTGCTTGTTTTGTTTTTGCAATTTTATTTTGAAACGAAAAAAAAAAAAAAAAACAGAACGAAACCATACACGGATTGAGAAACAACACCAAAGCTTCCATAAACCTCAATTTGATTTTGGCTCAAGATTTTCCAAAACGCTGTAAGCATCGGAGCCTTCTGCTGCTTATGGTTCAAGAACCTTTAAGATATAAATTATAGTTTGTATTGGGCGTCTCCTGTGGCGATCAGGAGAACTGCGTGTCCGTTTGTTCTCACTTGAATAACTAAAGTGTCTGAATGTAAACAATAAATGACCTGGTTTGGATTTAGGATCGTAACGCCATAACCTACTTTGAAGACAAAAACCAGCATTTGACTGGTACTGTTGGGTATGTGGGGGGCATTTTAAAGGGGTAATCCAGTCAAATTTTTTTTGGCTTACAGTTAAATAGTTAGTAGTTTATCAGCTATGACATGGAGCACGGAGTAAGGAGAAAGACCAGGCTAGGCTAACGGCTAGCCATTTTTATTATTATTCTAAAATCTCTCTGACGTAAAGATGGGCAGGGGTTCAACGGGTGGCAAAAAACAGCCGCGTCTAAAGATAGAACAATTTTAGAAGAAGACTTCGGGTTTCCTCCCACAGACCGAAACAACGATGTTAGGTTAGCGGGTAACTCCGAATTCTTATTAGGTGTGACTCTAGTTCGTTTGCCTAGAACAGGGGTGTCAAACCCAGGGACGCAAGGGGGCCAAAACGATCAATATTTATTTAAAATAGCATAAATTAATTGGTTTTAGATGTATTATGTCAAATCATTCATATAGAAATATCTTTTCCCAGTTACAGATTATACAGAATTTAGAGCAAACAGACTTTAATGAACACAGACAAATAGATCAAACTTCAAAAAGCTCATCATTAGCAGTCATTTCCTACGCCTCACTCAGCTTTTAAAGGAAGTTTTTAACATTAAAACAGATTTTTTTTAACAAAAACCTGATCATATAGAAATTAAAACTATATATTGTTGGCTTCTAAGTCTCTGTCAGAGAAAACTTCAGTTTTTTTAAGCAAAATAAGAATCAGAGACTAAATCTGAACCAGACTGGAGGGCCGGATGAAATGTTACAGAGGGCTGGATCTGGCCCGCGGGCCTTGATTTTGACACGCGTGGCCTAGAACGTCCGGTTTGTTTGGGGAGGAGTGAACGCGCAATCGAACTCTGGTCCGCCTAAAAACCTCGGCCTGTTCGGTTGTAGTGAACTCCCGCATATGTGAACGCAAGCGGATCACTCCAAAAGCAGGAAGTGGACTACAACACAAGGCCTTCTGGGTAAATACAACCAAAACAAACCACTAGAGGGAGAAACGGCTCCAGAAGGAACCATTTCAATCCTAAAAGCGCTAAAATCCGACGCCACTCCATTTTTGTTTCCTTTTCCAGAAGAAGGAAGTTGCGCTCGGTGTCTTCTTCGTGTCGTTTCCTTCAGTAGTTCTTGGTGCGGCGCCACCACGGGCGAGGAGGGGAACAGGTCGCTCAAAGGGTTCGGCTCGAAAATGGAACAAATGTTGACATTTTGGTCCTCAGTTTTGTA
Source organism: Kryptolebias marmoratus (assembly GCF_001649575.2). Taxonomy (NCBI): domain Eukaryota; kingdom Metazoa; phylum Chordata; class Actinopteri; order Cyprinodontiformes; family Rivulidae; genus Kryptolebias; species Kryptolebias marmoratus. The sequence goes on from NC_051430.1 coordinate 34,558,885, forward strand.
TAAAATGCAGGAAAGTCCAGTATGACTTACAGAACAATGTCTTTCTGTACATGTGCAGCCTTGTATTTTAACCCATTCACATGAAATGTAAAAACTGGACACTTTCAAACTGTGTTTATAAGAAAAAATTTAAAAATAGCCATGTTAAGGTGCCGTAATCACAAAGGTTACAACTTTACTGACAAGTCTAAAACCAGGCGTGAAATCGGAGGTTCTTCTGCAAATGTTGGAGGACAGAAAACAAATGGAAGGAGAAAACAAAACCCAAAGAGTCACAAGAAAACACAAACATTAAACTGATCAAAAAGATGTTTTCTCAATATCTGTGAAACTGACTGACTTATACCTGTTTTTGTTTTGGCTTATGTTGATCAGCTGTGGCGGCCATCTTTGATTGGACTGACTCCCAAAGTTAATCAGTTGTAGATGCCCATCCAGTGATTATTTCCTGAAAGTTTCATTAAAATCCGTCCAGTGGTTCATGAGATATTTTGCTAACAGACAGGCGCGCGCGATAAAGCGCCCTCTGTTGGTCGGCGCGCGCAGCGCTGCTCTACTGCTCCACTGACCCACTTCTGGAAGGGGGCAGGGATATCCGCGGACGCGCCTCGCGGGACCACGTGACGTGTTAAGCTCCTGCGTGGGCAAGCTGGACGGGAGATGGGGGAAAATACAAGCCAACACAGCGGGCAAAAAAAGATAACAAAACAAAAAACAGAACGGAAGGAGAGGCAGCGTCGTCATGGTGACAGTGACGCCGTTCCAGAGACGAGCGCGCGCGTCCAGACAGTTCGCCTGCAACCGGCATTTTTTCCTTTTTTTTGAGAGTTGGGAGTTAAATAAACAAGTTTGTTCGCGTTAATAAAGACTAAGCCGCTACTTGTGTTGTCACCTCTTTTTACCGTCACCAAACATTCACTGAGTTGTAAAAACAAAAAGCCGTTAAATGCGAGCTCGCGACACGCGCCAGCTAAACGGGAGTAACCAAATCATCTGTAACACCTGGCGCTCTCGTAGTTCTAACAACGCCGCGCAGGTGTTGCCTCCAGAGGCGCTTACCTGCCGGCTTGTCCGCCGTCGCGCCAGAAGAAGCCCCGGCCGACATGCCTCCGAACCGGAACCGGTGTTCAGTGAAAGCTGCGGCGCGTGCTGAGCCGCCAGCTGGAGTAGTAGGAGAGGAGGAGGAAAGGAGGGCCGGAGCGTTGTATAATTGACTTCATTTTTTTTTTTTTTTGTCCTGCTCTCTCCTACACTCCTCCTCACGTAGCATTCTTTTTGCAAAGCCTATAC
>NC_051430.1:34560185-34574147 GCF_001649575.2 Kryptolebias marmoratus
GGTGGGGGTGGGGGGGGGGGTTCGGACTGTGCTTACATTCAGTCACTTCGAAGAAAAATCTGATAGTAGAGGAAATTTTACCGTTTTATGTTTATAAGAGACACCATCACGTGGTTTGGTGATACTACAGGTAGTTTATTAAATGTTTCATTCATACAAAACAGACCCCCCCCCCACACACACACACACACACACACACACACATGTTTAGGTGACCTGAATAAAGCGCCCGAAGCTCATCAAAGATCCTCTGAATGATTTCTCCTTTTCGACCACCGGCGAACGAAACGAGGTCTCACTCCGTGTGTTTTTCAGACTCTTTTACTCTTAATAATATTTTAGCGCATACGGACACTGACTTACATGTTTGTGCCCTTTCATGAAAGACAGAAAGACCCGCGAATGTCAATGAAAAGACTTGAAACTGACGAAAATAATGATAATTAAAAAAAATACTGAATGTCAGCTAATAAAAATCAGTGATTGCTTTTGAGTTGTAGTTCATCAGAGTTACTTTAATACCAAACTAGTGTCTCATCTCCAAAAGATGTTCTCATTCTATTGTTTTAGGATGTCTAAGAGTTAAAAGTAGCATAAGAAGATAAGAAAATAAGTTTGCTGAAGCAGATTTTAAAAATATCAGTGTTTTTGAAGGAATTGATGCAGTTTTAGTGCAAATAAACTTTAAAAATTCCTAAAAGTATCAGGGTTACAAAACTCCAAAGCCATGGCATCCGTCTCCTGGATGAGGTGAACACTTTGGGATGGGAATGGCTAAAACTCAAAATGTGCAGAAGTAGTTTGTGAAAAAAAAAAAAAACAGAAAATAAAATAAAACAACAGCGGGATGAGTCAAATCTGAGGAATTTAGGTGAGACTTTTTACCGATCAGATTGTCATTTTAACCAGCTTCTCCCTCGTTTGAAAAGAAAATTTTAAAAAATACATAAAAAGCACTTGAACTTTTACTTTTCAATACTATATTCTGTTGTTGTCAAAAGTGGTGTGAAAGTCCGACACGCAGAGTGAAGCGTCTTCGCTTAGATTGACGATCTTCGGCCCTCACCTACATAGTGTAATTCGAGACCTTTGCACGAGACTTTACGTAAGAAAGGAGGCTGCACGTGCCAGCATGGAACGTGTTGACCTATATATTATATAACTTGACGGTCACGTGACGGCGGCCGGCTCGTTAACCCGTTTGTGGGGCTGCAGCGGCCCAGAGTTGGACAGAAAACAGAGATATAATTAACTTCACTGAATCGGCTTCTAATTGGCCCATTTTGTTTTAGAATATACATTTATTTATAGAATGCCTCTTAATGGTCACAGATCAAGAAAATGCGTGTTTTCACAGGTCCAAGGTGTTGCTTCGATGACTGTTGTTTTCTCCGCCAGGTGAGGTCACGACCTGCGGTAACCTGATTCCCTGGGGTCAGCCAGAAACCTGGTTTCCTTAACGGGGTAAGGGATTACGAGAAACCCGGTTAAGTAGATCTCACATGATGGAGGAGTGGGGGACGACTGTCCTCGCACCGAGACACGGAGACCGAGTTCACATTCAGAGGGGAAAGTAGCGAGTGCATCAATCCACCTCATAGAAGCTAAATAAAATAAAGAGTATTAATCCAGCTGCTCTGCGAAGGTGATCGAATGGCATCATGAAGACCAAGGAACTCAGCAGGCCAGTGTGGGACAAGAATCCAACATCTGAACATTAACAGCACGTAAAAAACCCGACAGGAAGCGATGAATAAACGGACACACGCATTTAAATGAATCTATCTGAAGAGCATATTTAAGGCCTAAATCTGAGACCCTGTAGAGAAGCAGGGTTAGGTTCTAAAACAACATCTGACGGAGCTCTGTTCAGTCCATCACCAGGACAACTCCATGAATCTGGCCTTTTAGGAGGAGGGGAGCAGACAGCGGTCCTGTTTGCAGTTTGTAGGGACACAGCAAACATGAGGAGGAAGCTGTTCTCCAAACATCAGTCAAACACTGAACTTTCTGGCCTGAATGCAAAACCGCTACGTGTGTCAGAACGCTAACACGCCAGCCCCACTGTGGAACATGGTGGCGGCAGCGTCATGCTGTGCGGGGACAGGGAAGCTGGTCGGGAGGACAGGAGGACAGGTGGAGCTAAACCTGTTAGAGGCTGCAGAAGACCCAAGACATCCGGCCAGTTCTACAACGGAATGGGTCAGATCAAAGCCTTTTCACGGGTCGGAATGGGCCAGTTAAAGTCCAAACCTACATGCATGTGTTGGTGCTTTGTTTGCACTTTTTCATTTAGGATAGTTTAATTTATATGTAAATGTGACTTAAATTAGGATTCAAATTAGATGCAATCAATTTGCACCTAATTTATTTTAGTTGTATTTTTGTTTAAAAATGTTTTTCAAAAGTGCCTTTTTGTAAAACTGTAGTTGTGTAAATATTTGGCACAAATAAATTACAATATCACATAATAAATAGCCATATTTTCAACTTTACTGTCAACTTTATTCTTTTTTTTTACTAAATCAGTCGGCTGGTGAACCTACCACCGGGCTTAGCCTCTTTTCTGGGGGAAACAATGACTTATATATATATATATATATATATATATATATATATATATATATATATATATATATATATGTGTGTGTGTGTGTGTGTGTGTTTTGTTTTGTTGAAACGGAAGCATCAAACTCTTAACGCTCCTTCACACAAGTGAAGTCAGAGCTCCCTCTGGTGGCCAGCATGACTCACTGCACCTCCTCCTCCATAAGATCAACTTTGTTTTGACAATAAATAACAGACTTACCTTTCTGTTGTTGATTCTTAGTTTTCATCTGTTTGTTTTGTCTGAACCTCATTATATTTTCTTTTTTTTTTTAAAAAAAACGATGTAAAAATGTTGAATTTTTAAATAAAATAAGATGTTTCACGGTGTATATATTACAAACACGCACACACGGCGATAAATAAAATAATCTGGACAATAATCTGCCTCTCGGTGTTTAATTTTTATTATTTTTGAGCGCTTGAACATAAAAGCTCACCAACATGAATGAATATATTAATGAACATTTGCTCCGCTCCTACAGCAGTATGTACACACAAGCTGCTCACAACAAGTCCTGCACTGTGGGGGGGGATTACAGAGCATTTCCCAAATTAGATGCGATTCCTTCGTCTGATGATCGAAGACTTATTGTTTTTTTTTCCAGAAACCCTGACATCCAAGCTGCCACGCAGGCAGTAAGCTGGTTTGGTCCGTCACCAGTGATTTGTCTCGCCGGGTGAAGGAGAACACGTTTTCCTGGGAAATCACGGTTCCAGTAAATATTAACCCCTTCTGATAAAGTGACACATTTGTGGATTTCAAGTCATCTTGTACGCTTATGTGTGTAAGGAGGGGGGAAAAAAACAAAATTAGGCCCCCTGAAAGGACGTAATGTGGTTGGAACCGGTGTTATCAGGCAGTTGCTAGAGCAAAAACAAAAAAGCATCTCACTAGGCTGCAACCGGGCAACTACTGAGTTATTGCTCTTTTCATATTAAGCGCATTGCTGGAGGATAGTGTCAGCTACTACCAGACCAAATCCTAACAACTGACTTATATTTGCATTAGCTGTGGCAGCCATTTTGAATTTCAAACTAGGAGTACAGCTTGAGGTTACAATCAGCTACTACCGCACCAGATCTTAGCTCAACATCTTGAAAAATGACTGAGCATAACTCTGTTTCCATTAGCTATGGGGGCCATTTTGAATCGAGTTGACCCAAATGCCTAACCAGTCATAGAGGAACCTCCAATACGTACTTTGTGAGCCTTTCAATAAATTTAATCCAGTGATTCATGAGATATTTTAAAAAGAGTACAGTTTTAATAGGATTTGGAGCATTCTCTATATTATTCAATGGGTTTTTTTTGGTAAAAAAATGGAAACTTGATCGGCAATAAAAGTATTAGCACACATCTTGTGGCTGAGCTGCTCGCTCTTCGGTTCAGGCAACATTAAAATCGACCAAAGAATGAAAATATATTGTCCAGGGACCTGTTTCGAGGTGAATAACAATAGGGGATGCCATTGAGAAAGCATAGGAAGCAATGCAGTGGGTGGGTACAATGTGGGCGGAGCTAGGCAACAGAATAATGTGCACGACCAAGAATACGGTTTTGCAAACGATGCACGCAAAAAAAACAAACATCTTTTTCTCCTTACTCCTGACTCTGCATCGCACTGAGGTCTCCCAGCTGTTCCAACCCAGACGTAGTTTCTTTAATTTCCCAGCTCCCGTCTGCGTGCCGAACTTCTTTTTGAGTCAGTGAGTGTGACTCTGAGTTTACAACCGTGCAACGCCCAAAGGCAGGAGAACTCCCTTCAATGTCCAGTTTACACAAAAAGAGAACATTAGCAAAAAGCCAGTTTACGCATTTTAAAACACAAACAGCATAAATAACAAAAAAATATACACACATTTGCCTGTAAAACCCTCATTAGCTCGACTTGTTAGCACACTTTGTCAGTATTTTCCTAATTGGCCGCGATGGACAAGAGTATAACAGTGAACTAAACACACCGCCGAGACCCGACAGCCGTCCTTTGTAGCACCACAAGAAGTCCGACGCAGGATTCCAGGGATGGCGACACCCGAGCTGTGGCGAAGTTTAACGACGTTACAGTGGGGGGGGGGGTGTAACGGTTTCACCTGAAGTCACGGCCCGCGGCGCAAAGGTCACGACTCGGAACAGGAAAAAGGAACAAACGTCGGGGTCACGTACGGCAAGCCGCGATTCGTCGGCTGGTAATTTCACGATTAAAATTTAAGAAAAATAACTGAAAACAAAACATTTTTTTCGTGTCAGACAAAAAGATTCAGGAAATACGACAAAAAAAAACGCCTAAAAGAAACGAAAACCAGGGCGTGTTTGCTTCAAATCAACTTACAGCATACGCAAAGTTTTCTCAAAGCGGTCGCCTGTGACCTTAACCTTTGACCCCGTGACCTTGAAATCAATAGGGATCATCCTCCTCACATGAAGTGTCCCAGCGGTGCAGTTTCGGCATTCCTACGTCACACAGTTACAGAGTTAAAGCACAGAAAAGGGTTTTAGCAAAGGGCTCCCTGGTACCGTGAACTTAAGCTTCCATGACCTTGAAATCAATAGGGATCATCCTCGACCCACGAGGTGTCCCAGCTGGGCAGTTTGACATTTTTTACGTCAAAGGGTGATCAGTTTAGAGCTCGGTCAAGATGTGCCATAATGATACGTCCTGCCTTCGGATTAGGGTTAGGGTTAGGATTATATGAGCGAACTGCTTGCCGTACATGCACCTTCCTTCGCCCTCCCTTCTCGACGCAGCTGATTTGAAACAAACGGGCAGGTCTTTAAGCTTCTGTGTTTAATCAACCAGCGTCTTCCTCCTGGTTCTTCTCTGTTATGGCCGAACGTCCGGACCGAGGCGGTTCGGTGCGATTACCGTTACACCCCCCGAGTGACGAACAGCTACAGAAACACAACGAGCGACTTATTCCACCGAACTGAAGTGTTTTATCTTTGTAAGAAAGGTAGTTTCCTGTTAAGTGCAGCACGCGGCAGCTACATGTAGAGTTTCCGTTCAGGGACGATTCGAGTTCTTTGGTAACTCTCTGAGCGGACGCAACAACCAAAACAAAAAAAAAAAAACGGTCGAGCTAACAGCGGCGCTCTCCTTCATGTGTGTCGGAGAGAAACCGAGCTAATCATTACGATAAAAAAACATCTTCATCTTATCACCTTCCTCTGATCTTTTATTGCCAAACGAAGACGTCCGTTAAAAGCTTCCTGTTTTATTATCTCACCTATAAAACAAACTTTTGTTTGTACAGTTTTACAACCTTTAGAAGTCTCCACACACCGATACGAATGGGCCATATTAATCAACCTTTAACGAAATGTCTACGCGCCTGGCTGAACGGTTTTACGAGCTGCTTAAAAAGGCACTTTTTGCATTTTTAGTTCACTTAAAAAGGGCTGATCGGTGTTAAAATCGCAGCAATCTTTAAAAAAACTAAAGAAACGGAACGGTTTGTTTGGCAGCGCTAACGATGTCGAGTGCAGGCTGAACTGCGTGAGAAAAAAAGCCGCAGGAAGTTCGCCCGTTTTACCAGGACTCCAGCATGATTTCAGAGCTTTTTACAGTTTTACTTTTATTAAATACATCTTTTCAAAGTGTTATGCTTAGCTTTCTTAAAGTTTATTAAAACTGACCAAAGCAGTAGCCTTTTCTACAAACACGTTAAGGGAAAACCTGAAGCTTTAAATCTTAGAGATGATATCATAACAAGAGTTTCATTCAGACCCGATTCATGAGCTAAAGGCTAGTCTGAGCGAAAAACAGTCCCATCTCACGGCGCTGTTTTCATCGTCGTCAGTTTTTATTCAGCAGAAATATAACGGTACTCCTTTAGGCTGCTACAGCTAGCTGCTGATGCTCCCTGCGCTGGGAAAGAAAATTTAATATTTCAATATAAATGACCACGAAAGCGACCGCCGTGTAAAGAGTCATAAATTAGCCTTTTCCATGAAGTTTTAGAGTTTTTTTGTTGTTTTTTTTTTAAAGATGGAAGCAATCCACTTCGGTTTCGGCCTCACTCCGACCAGTCGTTAGCTCGTCAGTTCAGTCGGAATCAAACTGAACGAATCAGCTAAAAGCTAGATGTAGCAGAAAGCTAACTCAAAGCTATTAGGTAGAAACTAAAGCAGCAACAAATAGCTAAAAGCTCAAATACCAAAGGAAAAGCTACAAACTGAAAAAAAACAACTAATGGCTAGCTAAAAGTAGTTGTTAGCTAAACGCTAAAAGAAGCAAAGCACGAGCTAAAACTTCAAAGTCTCAAAAGGCTAGCTAAAGGTAGCCTCGGTGTTTAGCTGGTCTTTTGCTGTAGTTAACATTTTGCAGAAAAAAGGTAGCTAAAAACTAAAAGCAGCAAAAAGACCAGCTAAAAAGCTCAAATACCAAAAGAGTAGATAAAAAGTAAAAGTAGCTAAATGCTAGCTAAAGGCTGCAAAAACACTAGCCGAATTTTAAATGTAGTTAAAAGCTTGCTAAAAGTTAAAAGTAGCCTTAGCATTTAGCTCGTCTTTTGCTGCTTTGAGCTAACATTTTGCGGGAAAACAGTAGGTTAAAACAAAAAGATGTGAAACAAATGCTAACAGCTCGAGTAACAAAGGTATAACTAAAAAGTAAAAGTAGCTTAAAAATAGCTAAAAGCAGCAAAACACTAGCCGAATTTTAAATGTGGTTAAAAGCTTACTAAAAGTTAAAAGTAGCCTTAGCATTTAGCTCGTCTTTTGCTGCTTTGAGCTAACATTTCATAACGTTTCCCTACATGCGCGCGGCGGTCGAACCGCCTCCTTAAAGACGCGTTCACACGTAAACACCGGAGGCCGACTCGCCTTCTCTCGGTGTAAAACTCGTTAAAATCCCGTCGCCAACCTTTACTTTTATCTCCAGGTGGGCCTACAGGAAATCCCTTCCTAGGATCTGAAGCCGAGGGTTATTTAAATTTGTCTTTATCTACTTTTAAACAAACTCAAACTTCTGAGTCTCTCTCATTTAAACTCGCGGTAAAAACTTGAAATCATGCTGGAACTTTCCTGAGCGCCCAGGTGTGTCCAGGTGAGCGCTTCCTGTTCCCGTCGCTCCTCCAGAGGAAACTCTGTTAGCATCTGAGCTAATTTAGACCCCAGTGTAAAAACCATCAATGTGATTCAAGCCTCAGTCCAGCAGTTTTATAAAAACAAACAGAAACAGAAGTGAAATGCTGCTGAACATGCAGATATGTTGATTCAGTGGCTGGCCTGAGAGCTACGGCGAGAAACGGCACGAATGACACAAATAACCGAGGTAATGTGGTAAAACGCCGTGACCCTCCGAGCTCGTGGCGTTCCCGCGGCGGCGGAGCAGAACCTAAATAAGTTACGATGAGGGTTAGACTGAGAGGCCGACAGCACCAGCTGGGGGGCTACGTCGGCCCGACCCTGTGTCCCGAAACGTCCAACGCGTCGTTTTCTGTTTTGGTTTTCAAGCCTTTCCCGCCTTCATGTAGGTGGGGATGGTGCCTCGCTGCGTCAGGCCCTCGAAGCGTTTGTACGTGTAGTTCAGGAAGACCCAGTCCTTCGACTTGAAGTCAGGCTCCGTCGAGTTGGCTGGTTGATACGAGCAGAACAAAAGGAGAAATTAGCAAAACAGAAGCTAAAGGCTAAAATTAACAGCGGCTAAAAGTGAAAATTGGAAAAAAAAAACTTAAAAATTGTAATTAGCAAACAAAAGATAAGTTCAATTAATATATGGGCAAAAAAAAGGACAAAGGCTAAAACCTATGAGCTAAATTCAGCAAAACTATAGCTACAAGCTAAAACTAGCATAACGACAGCCAAGTTAGCTTGGCAAAAAGGTAGCTAAAATCCTAAATTATCAAAACAGCAGCTAAAAACCTAAACCAGAAACAATAGCTAAAAGCTGAAATAGGCAAAACAAAAGCTAAGCGCTAAAATTAACAAAACAATAGCTACAAGCTAAAATTAGCAGAACGACAGCCAAGTTAGCTTGGCAAAAAGGTAGCTAAAATCCTAAATTAGCAAAACAGAAGCTAAAGGCTAAGATTAAAAGCTAGCTAAAACAAAAGGCTAGCTACAACAAAAAGTTGGCTAAAACAAAAAGCTAGCTAAAACAGAAGATAAAGCTACAAATGAGTACAACAGTGTCTAATAGCGACAGTTATCAAAACAGTAGCTAAAAGCTAAAATTAAAGCAAGTGTGCTGAAGGAAATTTCAAAGGTTTTCAAGATTTTGAAGAGAAAAGATGAAAATAATGTGAAATATTTCTGATTCACTTTCAAAAAACCAAAAGGCCAGGCAGGGATGTCCCGAATGAGCTGAAAATGCTGATAAAACATAAAACATTTAATAAAATATTTAATACGGCGAACCTGGTTGAAGGATGTCCGATTCAGGGAAGTCGTCAAAGTTTGACGTGTCGTCGATACTTTTGATTTCGATAGAAATGGCCGCCGGCCGCTCCCTGCACATTGAAACATGAAACGTTAACCCTCGTCGTGTGGGGGAAAGCCTCGTTCTGTAAAAATCAAAGTCCTTTCGGCCGAACCTGATGTGCTCCCAGTCCACGGACTCGAAGAACTGATGGCTCTTGATCTCGTCCACGCTCACAGCGCCGATTCGGTTCTCCGCATCCGTGCAGTACCTTGAATTCACAAACGGGAGATTTGGAATCAAAACTTGGAGAATGACGGAGAACGTCTGTAACAGACACTTTCCCTGATCTGAAGCGACAGAATCAGCCGAAAACAGACCACGTTGCACCTTAAGATCAAGTCTTTGGCCTTCTCTGAGATGGGGACTTCAGGTGGGAAGACGAGCGTTTCCTTCCAGTTCATCACCTTCCTGTATGTCTCCTGGGGCGTCTCCGAACAGAAGGGGGGGTAACCTGCAACGTTCGACAAGCACAAATCCTGTCAACGATGCCTGTAACACAGATGCTCAAAGCTAACGCTTGTTTAGCGCTAAAAGAATTTTATTTTCACTTAATTACACAACAATCATTAAATGCTAACGTCCGCCTCTATGCCGATGATACTGTGACGTTCATCAGGCTCGTTTTCAGCTCCAACAATCTTCTAATCCTGATTGTGTAATATCAAACTAGTCTTGAAAGCTAAAAACCCAAACTTGTGTTGTTCCTTGACTCTTCCGCCTGCCACGTTTCTTCGTAGTTCAGAGCCTGAGGTTAAAAACAGGTCTGTGCTAACTTTACGTCTCCAGGTACTTCGTCACAAACCTGAAAACGCTGACTCGTCATTACATTCGTGTCAGATGGTCGGATTACACATCTACTAATCTACATCCTCTGAAAAAAAACTACCAGAGGGTTACTGTGTTCATTCCTTCTGACGGTACAAAGATATTCACTCTACAAATCAGCTAAAAGCTTGATGTAGCAGAAAGCTACCTCAAAGCAGGTAGAAAACGTTAACTAAAGGCAGCAACAAATAGCTAAAAGATCAAATACCAAAGGAAAAGCTACAAACTGAAAAAAACAACTAATGGCTAGCTAAAAGTAGTTGTTAGCTAAACGCTAAAAAAAGCAAAGCACTAGCTAAAACTTCAAAGTCTCAAAAGGCTAGCTAAAGGTAGCCTCAGCGGTTAGCTAGTCTTTTGCTGCAGTTAATAGTTTGCAGAAAAAAAGTAGCTAAAAACTAAAAACAGCCAAAAAAAAATAGCTCAAAGCTCAAAAACCAAAGGAAAAGCTACAAACTGAAAAAAACTAATGGCTAGCTAAAAATAGTTGTTAGCTAAATGCTAAAAGAAGCAAAATAATAGCTAAAGAGTAACAAAACACTAGCTAAAACTTAAAAGGCTAGCTAAAGGTAGCCTCAGCGTTTAGCTACTCTTTTGCTTCTGTTAACATTTTGCAGAAAAAAGGTAGCTAAAAACTAAAAGCAGCAAAAGACCAGCTAAAAGACTCAAAAGAATAGCTAAAATGTAAAAGTAGCTAAATGCTAGCTAAAAGCAGCAAAACACTAGCCGAATTTTAACTATAGTTATTAGGTTGCTAAAAGTTAAAAGTAGCCTTAGCATTTAGCTCATCTTTTGATGCTTTGAGCTAACATTTTGCAGGAAAATAGTAGGTTAAAACAAAAAGCTGTGAAAAAAATAGCTAAAAGCTTGAATAACAAAGGTATAGCTAAATACTAAACGTAGGTAAAGGATAGCTAAAAGCTAAAAGTAGCATAAGAAGCCAAAAACAGCTGAGGCTGATTTCACTTCAATGTGTTATTTCACCTATAAAATTGACCAATAATAACATAATTATGGCAAATTAAACTATTTATGTTCATGTCTCATTGGCCCAGCCCTCTTTATGTCTGTCTGTCTTTAATAATAAAGGTGGGTTGTTGTTGTTGTTGTTTGTTTTATTACCTATAAGCATTTCATACATGATGACACCAAGAGACCACCAGTCACACAGCTTGTTGTAGCCAGTCTGCATGAAAACCTCAGGAGCGATGTAGTCCGGTGTTCCCACCGTGGAGTAAGCCTGGAACGTTACCAGATGACACAGATATGAAAATCATGAGGAAACCAGGAAAAGCCACCAGTCGGACTGGTTTCAGTCGGGATAATGAAGGCTGCAGAGGTTACTGCTGGAACCAGGAAGTTTTCCAACATTTAGCTCCTTCTTTTGCACATAAATCTTTCTTATTCCACAATCTGAAAGGAACCGTACCAGCTGTCTCCTGTTCTTCTTCCAGGTCTCTGCTTTCCTTTTTGAGTTCATGTTCTGAAAAGCTAGAAGAAATAAAAAATAAGGAATCAGAAGAATTAAAAGCCGAGCTCTTGTTTAGCTGCACTGCTGCTGCCGATTGTCGGACTCACAGAAATCACTGGGCGGGTTGTGGGTCAGGTTCCTGTAAAACTCCGTCCGATGAGCCTTTTTTAGGCCCGTACACAAGCCGAAATCGGACAGCTTCACGTGACCCTGCGAGAGAAATGAAACGAGTCGGTGATATATATCAGCCTGCGTGGATTTGTGGTGTGTTTGCGTCCTCACCCTGGAGTCCAGCAGCAGGTTGTCCGGTTTAATGTCCCGGTGGATGAAGCCCAGCTGGTGGATGGAGTCGATGGCCAGGACGGTCTCGGCGATGTAGAACTGCGTGGCCTCTTCGGACAGGGTGTCCTTCTTCATCAGCAGCGTCATCATGTCGCCTGCGAAACAAGGGTCCAGAGGTTAGAACCTCGGCGGGCGTCGGGTGCTTCCTGTCCCTGCATCGGCGCCGACCTCCAGGCAGGAACTCCATGATGAGGTAGAGGTTCCGCTTGTCCTGGAAGCTGTAGAACATCTTCACCACCCAGGCGCTGTCCGCCTCCACCAGGATGTCCCTCTCCGCTCGGATGTGAGCGACCTGCGGGGGGGGAGGGGACAGAAGGGGGACTCTCAGGTCACAGGTGCACCAGTGGTCGGGTTAGGAGGGGGGGGAACCTTCCGGATCCGTTACCTGCTCTTTCTCCAGCATGTCCGCTTTCCTTAAAATCTTCATGGCATAAATGTGGCCAGTGTCCTTTTTCTGAACCAAACGAACCTGATGGACAAAACAATCGAGACACACAAGAACATTTTTTTCTTTTTTTTTTGTTTTCTTGGTAATTCTAAGGAACATGAGCTGTAATTCACTGGAATTAATCATTCGAAACAGCCAGAAAATACCACTGGAGTTTCAGTTTTTGGCATTCTCAAAACATAAAACCCTTCTTTAGATTTGGATCCATAAGCTCCTGGGTTCGGACCACTTCAACGAGAAGCAACGCTCCGACCCTTGTTAATGCAGCGGGCTAACTTTACACCCAAAAAAACCACGAGCAGTCCTAATTGTTTTTAATTTTAAAAGAAGGTGAAATGGAGAGGAGGACATCTCCGTAGAAAAGGAGGAGGAGAAACAGGAAGTTTTACTTTAAACGTGACGTGAACGCGCGCTGTTGTTAAAAAGGTCCGAGCTGCTTACAGGCCGACAGCCTGAGATCAGTTTATTATTTATGAAAAAATATAAACAATCCATGTGTGATTAAACAAATGTTACAGTCTGAAGCTGCTGGTGATTAGTTTTATAAACGCTACTCTGAGGCGCAGTCATGTTGGTTACAAGTTAGCATCGTTAGCATCATTAGCTCTCTCCTGCCGACTTTATGTTGATTTGCAGTGTTGTGTACTGATGTCATGACAACGATCTGGGCCTAATCGGTTCTCACCACATGGGTTGTTTTGTCGGCCATGATGATCCTGGTGATCATTAGAATCCGAAGAGTTTTCTGATCTGATTCCGGAGATCCAGCCGTCGGTTCAGGTTCATACTGCTATGCTTGTATATCCATTAGTTCCGTGAAGTCTTCCATTATTTCTTTGTGTTTAAAAAAGACTTCTTCTTCCATTTCTGCTAGTAAACAACCGGACAGTCGCGGCGTTCTTGGCTGGTAAAAAATACCTGTTTATTTAACTTTTAGGTCAAAAATTGGGTCCCTGCAGTGTTGTGTGGACTGTCAATTTTTTGAGATTTGCCCCACAAGAAACAATGTGAGATATTTCAAACACAGTACGCTTGATCCACCCCTGCTTGATTGTAATTGTTTTGTAATTTTTTTTTAAATTTGTGTGTTAAATACAAATTATACCTCTCCGAAAGCGCCTCGTCCGATAACTTTGAGAGACTCGAAGTCGTCCAAGCCGAGTCGCGTCCTCTTGAGTCGCAGGAACTCGGTCTCCTTACGGGCGTGCTGCGAGCGCCGCATCACTTTCTACAACAAGCGGAGAAGAAAAACGTGCTGAGTCACCTGACCCCGAGCAAGAACTCGCTTCCCAAGGCGTGAGGACGAGCGCCGCACCTCCTCGTCCGGTAAACCCTCCTCCTCCATGGCCTTCTCCAGCTTCTTCTGCCTGGAAATGACAGGTAGGAAGAGTAAGAGGAGAGGCGATCTAACCCCGGGAGGTGTGTCTCCTTGGACCCGTGTTGCCGGGGGCAACGGGTCGGCTCGCCGGGGCGGAACACGAGAACGGGAGCGACGTCGGTTTGTTTTGTTCTCGCCGTGTTCAGAGGTGAAACCCGAGGCTTTAAACAACAGCTACGTTTCCATCCGCCTCACATGTGGGAAGTAAACACTGTTATTTGTTTCGGCCTGTCGGGGTGTGTGTGTGTGTGTGTGTGTGTGTGTGTGTACTTGTATTTGCTACATTGTGGGGACAATTTTCCTAACATAACTTGTAAGGACCAAAGCCTGGGGTTCGGTTTAGGACTAAGGTGTGAGTTGAGTTTAGGGTTAGGTATGTACTGGTAAGGGTTATTGTCAGGGTCAGGGTCAGGGTAAGGGTCAGGGTTAGGGTCAGGGTCAGGGTCAGGGTCAGGGTTAGGGTCAGGGT
>NC_051430.1:34576023-34582202 GCF_001649575.2 Kryptolebias marmoratus
GTTAGGGTCAGGGTCAGGGTCAGGGTCAGGGTAAGGGTCAGGGTTAGGGTTAGGGTCAGGGTTAGGGTCAGGGTCAGGGTTAGGGTCAGGGTGTAGAAATGTATGGAAGTCAATGGAAAGTCCCCGCAAAGGTAGAGAGACAGACGTGTGTGTTGGACTATGAACAAATTATCTCATGAACTGGACATATTTTAATGAAAACTTTAAGAAGGTAATCACCGGATGCACGTCGACAACTCATTAACTTTTAGAGCCAGCCTGATACAAGATGGCCACCACAACCAACTGGCTGCAACTCAGTCAGTTTTACAGATGTGGAGGTAAAAATTTGACATGGTGGTAGCTGAGACTGATCCTCTACACCAGTTCTGAGCACAAGATCTTTGGTTTTTGGAGTCAACTCTGTCTGTTAGCAAAATATGTAACGAACCACAGATTTCAATGAAACTTCCAGGAAATAACCGCTGGATGTACGTCTACAACTGATTTACTTTTGGAGCTAATCCCATTTAAAATGGCTGCTGCAGCCAGTTGACCTCATAAGATACAAAAATGGCGATAATTCAGTCAATTTTACAGATGTTGAGCTAATATTTGATGTGGTAGTAGCTGAGAGTCATTCACAACACGTACTCTGAGTGCTAATCGTTGTGACAGACGTTTGCTTAAAACTTTAGCATTAATTGTTGGAGTCAACCGTGTTTGTCTGTTAGCAAAATATCTCAAGAACCACTGGACGGATGTTGACGAAGCTCTCAGAACGTAACCATTGGTTGTACATCTACGACTGATTCACTTTTGGAGTCAGTCCTAATTAAGATGGCCGCCACAGCTAACTGACATTAGCAGACACAAAAATGGTTATAACTCAGTCAATTTTACAGCTGTTGAGCTAACATTCGATGTGGTAGTAGCTGAGAGTCGTAACATACTCGGAGCGTGATATTGCATGAGACGGCACACTCAGTTATTTGACGGAAGCGGCCGGCGCACCTCATCTCGCGCTCCTCGTGCTGCGTGAGCAGCGTGCTGTAGAAGTTCTCCAGCGTCAGCTTGGCCACGGTCACCCTCTCCCGGGTGTGGTTGCTCATGGGAAGGGCAGCTGCCGTCCCTCCCGTCATGGCCATGCTATCCTGGGAGACGACGAAGGACGAAGACAGACAAATCAGAGAGGTGCTCTTACATAATCCATGTACGGTTCCTTCTTTGGTTTTTTCATTTCAAAATAAAATTGCAAAAACAAAACAAGCATGTGTTTTTTTGAAAATTGGTAAAAACGGCAATTGCAAAAATAAAAAAGGGGTACTTTTTTTTTTTTAACTGCAATGGTTAAACCAAAGACGAGCTTTTATTTTGTTGTTAATTCAACGGGACCTTATGGCGGAACGGAAAAGAAGACCCGAACTCCCGGCAGTCACCAGCAGGTGGCGGTAATGTCCTGATTTAATGACTTCCTTGGAATCTTAAAGAAATCTTGTTGACGGTAAGATCATCAGCTCTCAGTGAAATGCGTCGATTCCCTCTAAATAAGACAAACGGATCCATTTTTAAACTGGTAGATTCTGAAGCGCTAACTGAAANAAGAAATCTTGTTGACGGTAAGATCATCAGCTCTCAATGAAATGCGTCGATTCCCTCTAAATAAGACAAACGGATCCATTTTTAAACTGGTAGATTCTGAAGCGCTAACTGAAAAAGTTCTTCTTCTTCTTGTGGATTTTAAAGAAACTGAAGGTGTACATTACCGCCACCTGCTGGTGACTGCCGGGAGTTCAGGTCTTCATTTCCGGTTCCGCCATAAGGTCCCGTTGAATTAACAACAAAATAAAAGCTCGTCTTTGGTTTAACCATTGCAGTTAAAAAAATAAAAATAAACGTACTCCTTTTTTATTTTTGCAATTGCCGTTTTTCTAATTTTGTTTTAAAAAACGAAAAAACAAAAAAACACATGCTTGTTTTGTTGTTGCACTTTTATTTTGAAACGAAAACAAAAAAACAAAAAAAAAACAAACCGTACATGAATTTTACATCTTGTTTTTTTATTTTTAATTTTCTTTTACACCAATGCGTTAAAATGTGTTTCCTTCCTCATCATGAGTCACCGACATTAATTCTGCGGAGGTGATGATGATCTTTTCTGTAAGAAACGATGTTTGTCCTTTTTTGTCCTCCTGTGTCCTGCACAGAGACTTCACAGATTTCAGCCTTCCAGGAAGAGGACGGAGTGATCCCACACATTCATTTTGTTCACATCACACATCCTCCATCAGTTTGGGGTTTTTCTAATCACCGTAATAAAGTACATGTAGCAACAGAGCAAATAATTCGGCATTTCCTCCAACAGAACGCGTCACCGAGGTTACAAGCAGAAGAAACGCGGACGTTTCAGGTCTGTCTCCAAAGAGCCCCAACAGGTGAGATACTGATTGTTTTTAACCTTTCCATACAACCCCACCTCAAAATGGAATATCATTCTGATCCAACTCCAAAACGTTAAGACTTTGTGGAAAATGGTCAAACAGAATGCAATGATTTGCTTTTTTTTTTTTTAATAGATATTTATTCACATTAGAAGAAAGCGAACGCATCAGATGTTTAAAGTGGGGGAAAATATTAGCTAATTTTGAATTTGAAGGCAGACAGAATCCGACTCTTTTTTAAACAACAAGCTGTAAAGGTCCAGGAACTGTAGGAACTGATGGACCCCCATACCATCAGAGAGGCTGGCTTCTGAACTGTGCTCAGGATGCTCTCCTCTTTGGTAATTTGGTTTCAAAAAGAATATCAGATTTGGATTCATCTGACCTCAGATCAGTTCTCCTCTTTGGTCCAGAGGAGACAGCAGAGGTTCTGGTTTCATCTCTGCCTGATAGAGCTTTAAGCAGCATCAGTGGACGGTACAGTGAGCCAATGATCTGTGGAAGTGTTCCTGAGTCCTGAGTTTAAATATCATCACTTCACACATTTCTGCCAAGAAAATACTGCTGTTGCCAGCTGCCATAAGCCGAAACATTGTAAGGCTAATTGGCAACGATTGGCTCATATATTCTACCAATAAAAGACATTTATAGCGCTGGCTCCGGTTCAAATGGAGCAGGAGCACCAACACGTGCAGTGGTAAAATAAAAATGGCTCATGATCGTTAATCCAGGAACTATTTGGTGAGATCTCCACGGACAGGTCTTATATTGTGTGCCTCTTTATTTCTATATTCTTGGATTAAATTGGAAAAAAAAAAAAAAGAAAAAAAGCGAATAAAAAGTTTGGATGAATAAATACTGACAACGTATTTGTCAGCTAAAGAGTTTTGTCTTCCTAATAATGACGTAAAACTGGAAGATTAAAAGGGGAAGTTTGGTTTGTGTCATTTTTAATTAACAGAACGTTAGTAAGAACCGGGTGGAGGTGTTTGTCACCGGAACATTCGGCCATGAAGGGGCCTGATTAGCTCACAAAGACATGAAACAGCTCTGCAGCTCATAGATAGGAGCCATGTTTCGTCTATTCCTCGGCCCCCTTTTCCCGTTTTGGGCTCCGACAATCCCACAGCAGCGAGAAAGCTTCCTGAATCACTGAATCATTGTTGGTTTGAAAGAAAAAAGGAAATAACAGCTTAATTACTCGTTGAAGACCAGAGGAAAACTTCACACATTAACACAGCCCCAAATAAGACGAGCTCTGAATGATGCAGCAAATCTGCTGAAAGCTAAAAGCAGCAAAGAGTTCGCAAACGATGGTAAAATGCTGGCTAAAAGTAGCAAACTGCTAGCTTAAAGTGGTAAAATGATAGCTAAGAGATACAAGTAGGAAAAAAAGCAAAATGCTAAATGCTAACTAAAAGGTTAATCACAGTTAGATGCTCGCTAAAAATAACAAATGGCTAGCTAAAACCTAAAGTAGCACCAAGCTAGCTAAAACGCAAAAGGAACAAAAATTAGCTCAGAGCTAAATGCAGCACAGGGTTTGTTAAATTTAGCAGGTTAGCTTTAATCTAAAATTAGCATTAATAGAATTAGCATTAGTAGAATTAGCATTGATAGAATTAGCATTAGAATAAATGTACCAAAGCAGATTTCAAGGACAATTTTTGAGGAATTTCCAGAAATTTTATTGTATTTTAATAGAATTTTATTTGGAAATAAAGTTTAGATATTTTGAAAGGTATAAAAGTTAAAAAGAAATGAAGTTATTGCATCTACCTGCTATACATTTTGATATATAAACGGTTAAATTAGCACAAACTATGCAACAGTCGCTAGATGCCAAAAAACAAACAAATAAGAAAAATAAAGAAAACAAATTAAACCATAAACACAAATCTTCATACATAGCGTAACATTAGTTGTATATGTGTTACAGTAAGGACTCATTATATTTTAAATTCCCATGAACCCTGGTGTAAGTCTGAAGGCCACTTTTTGTACGACATAAAATGGGATATTAATTGTTCCTAACTTTTTCACAGAAACCCACTTCAAATGACCACTTTAAGGCACATGAGTCAAACTCTTGGTAACATTTTATTTGGCCCACATTTAAATGTTATTAGATCCGGTCCTCCAGTTTCCATCGCTTCTCATTTTGCTTAAAAAAAACTGAGCCTATTTAGTGAAATCCTCTCATGACGGTTACTTTGAAGCCAAGAAAATAAAGTTTTATTTCTTCTCATGATCAGATTTTTGTTGATGGCTTTTAAGCTGTTTTAATGGAGAAGAATTCACAAGAAGGCGAATAAGTTTGATCTATTTTTCTTTTCATTAAAGTGTGTTTGCTCTAAATTCTGTTGGAAAAGGTATTTGATATTTCTATCCAAATGGTTTGACATATTACATCTAAAACCAGGTTAATTTATGTCTTTTTTTCAATAATATTGATCCAGATTGGCCCTCGGCTGCTTTAAAGGATCGGACAACAAACGTGTCAGGACGTTATGGCGCCTTTAAGGTAAATTTTCACATCTATCTTCATGTTTTTCTTCCCATGCGTGCCTGTTTAGCCCTTCAAAGGCAGCTCTTGCAGTTAACCTGGAGTTTTAACGGTATTTTAAACCACCTGTGCCAAATGTTGGACGATGTCACCGCTAAGTGGAACCTGACAAACTGTCCATAAAAGGCGTGGCATAGAGACCAGCCGGGGCCCCTGAGCTCCACCTGACGGGGTTTAATTTGGCTCGACGTGGACCAGAGCCGCCCCGTAGCCAAACAAACCGAGGCTGCGCCACAAGGAAGGCATTATGGACGCCACGGCAGCTATTTAGAAACCCCAGCAAACAGCCTGGAACGGCAAAACAAGACGTCCAAATTTCTACAAGCCGGCTGAGAAGGCAGCAGCTGCAGAGGAAAAGAGTCTGAAACTCACCAAGCAGGCATTTAGTCAACAAAGTCTGAGAGCTCCTTACAAAAAGGAGAGGAAATTCCAGCAGGGTCACTTTCCCTCAAACGCTTCTGTCAGGGAGTTCCGCGCTCCAGACGCGCTCCACCCTTTCACGGGACTGCGTCCGAGTCTTTTCCGTCGTGAATGAAAGGACTCAGTCAGGACAACACACACATAAAATTCAACACCTGAACACTAACACAACAAGGCTGAGCTTCACTGATTTAATCCCAGGTATTTGGGCCAATTTGAAGTTGGTTTATAAAGAAGTTACAACGAATTCTGTTGCAGACGGACAATCCGACGAGCTAACGGCTAGTCCAGAGTGGACAGCCGTCGTCTGAAAACATGTCAAAGCAGCTCAAGCTGCTGTTCCGTAAAGCCTGACTCTGATTATTTAGCAACAAGCTGCGACGCTTTCGGCGCCGACAGGAAACAATAAAAACCACGCAGAAGTAGCTGCGTGAAGGCTTCGATCAGGATGTCTGCGTGACGTTTGCTGAAATCTGCTGACTCAGACGTTATTAACAAGGTCATAATAATCAGACCCTCCAGGATTTAGTGATGTTGGGATCGCAACTATTAACGCAAAATCAAGCAAACCCCGCGAAATCGCGACTTTTTGCAACTTTGTCCAAACCACCGCAACTTTCCCGCAACTTTAACCCAATATTTATTGTTTCTAAAGTGATTCTCCACCGTTTCTGTGGTCTAGTCTCTTCTTTGTGGGTTTGTGTAGCGTGGAATACAAAATAAGCCCAAATAACTCAGGAAGAAGACACGTGACGTCACTTCCTGTTAACATC
>NC_051430.1:34582308-34606553 GCF_001649575.2 Kryptolebias marmoratus
GTTTTGCACGTCCTGCAGTGTAATCATGGAACATAAACGCATCGACAAACACTTTGTGTCTGCAAAACATGTGAGGAGAGCTGCAGACCAGGGACAATCCAGAAATGCTCATGAATGTCAGTTTAGAAGCTATCAAAGTTCTCAAATAAAGCTCCTTTTGAGAATGTCAATGTTTGTTGGGAATTATCTTACAGAACTAGGAAGGATTTTTGGTTTAGATATTAAAAGTTATGGTTGTTTATTGATTTTAGTACAAAAAAAAATTGCAACTTTTAGGAAAATGCCCTGCGAAATCCTGGAGGGACTGATTAACACCAAAAGGACATGACATGGTGTTGAAGGAGCCCCAAAATGGAGTTTTAAACGATGATGTCATAACCTACGGCCCGAGGGCGTCCTCCTCTTCTTGTGTTTACATCTCACACCCGACGCCTCGGCTCCTGCTTCCGGCGTGTCTTTACGGCGGTGTCACAGCCTCGCATGCAGGCCCGGCGTGGCCACTGCGGCGGTTTTTGTCCTCTGCGTGGACGGCGCGGTGCTCGGAAGGACAAACGCAAAGACTGTTCTGGAAAAACTGCATTTCCAACTTCAATCAACAAAACTTTACAGGTGTCCACGTGAACGCTACGACGAGGTTATTTGGGGTGAAATATATTATGTTCCGAGGCTGCGCCGGAAGTGCTACAGCTAGCCGCTGCTGCTATTTCAAACTGCAAACAACCATTATATATATCTATAAATGAAATATATATATCTATAAAATGTCAGAAATCAGAGGCGTTTCAAGACGACACCAGTCCATTCTGGTCTCAGCTGCAGACTAGCCATGAGCTCATCGATCCCGTCACATTTAAAGCACAAACTACGAAATCAAACCCAAACGAAGGTCACCCTGAACTTCGAAAGCGTTTGCTCCTGTAGTTTTCCACACACATCGGCGTATAATTCTGAAATGCGGGTACGCGCTCAGTGTACACAAAACTGTCAAACTCTTTGATCCGAAGCAGCTGTTTACAACTTTTTTAATTTAAAGGACAAATTAACTATTGTGCTGATCTTATTTCTTACTTTAATTTTTTGTTGTTTTGTTTTTAAATCGCGTTAGATGCCAAAAAAACTTTCACCACCCCGAGGCCGCTCAAAACGCCGTCTGCAACAGGTAAGATATTTACGCTCCACAGGACGCCGCTCGTACAACATTACCAAAGTAAAAGCTCTGCTTCTAATGTTGTCTTTCAGAATAAAAGCCACCTAAAATAAGTATAATTTCACATGAAGAGGAACAAGAATAAATGTACGCATTTGGCTCATTTTTATGACGTAACCCAGTTATTATGCCTAATTTATAATAATTTAAATGTATAAAAATAAATCTCACCTGTCAGGACTGACACATAAAAAACATACTTACATTTAATAAAAATGACTGCTTTAACAGTATATTCAGCAGGTTTGATGCTGTTTCAGTATAAAGAAGAAAAAATAATAATAATAACAATAATAATACAGACAGCTTTTTATCCACCTACCTCCGTGTCCTGCTCCAGAGTAAATTATTGGCGTAGCGCCAGCACACAGCCCAGTTGAAAAGAAATAAATAAAGTCTTTTTTTATTATTTTTATTCTTATTTCCAGCTCCCTCCTGGCCGCCCGTCAGAGAACCCGCTGAGGCTGAACGGTAAACATCCCCGACACCATAACACAAAGTCCTCCGGCCCTAAAGAGAGCGTCACCGTAAGAAAAAGAACCAGAAATGTCCGCCTGCCTTCATCTGGGTCCACGTTTTGAGCGCCGTCTTTATCCACGCCAAAAAGAGAAAAAGAAATATAAGCACCTCTGCTTCCTGAGAGGCTCACCAGACGTTTCTGGCTACGCGACCCTGTCGCCCTGAGTGACGTTAGCGGCGGCCAATCGCAAGTGACTAAACGGAGCTCGGGCTTTCCGCTGCCCAATCACAAGCGAGGAACGAGTAAGAGCGACGGGTTCGTCAGCCAATGGGAAGGCGCGTACCGTCCCGCGAGGGCGCAGGTTCAGTCGGCTAGCAAGTACTGGCGGCTATAAAGGATAAAGTGTAGTACCTGCAGCTGGGAGGTTTTCTACATCACCGCGGCGGTTGTAGTTTATCCAGAGCGTTACTAAAAATAGCTATTATTACTGTGACGTTAATTTAAGAAAAATGTATGCGTTTTTTCCCCAAGAAACATGAGCCTAACGTCAATGAAAGGTCAAACTTGTCATTGTTTTAATTCCAGGGTTATTATTGCTGTTTACTGAGAGTCAATCAGACGCCATGTTGGAAAGTCACTACTACAAATGGACCTTCTGGGACAATAAACCACATAAAACCCCATAAAGCGGGATAAGAATGTGAGGATTTCTGTCGTCAACATGAGCAGTTTTTTGGGGGCTTCTGCTCTTCAAGACTTGCTGATTCCAATTTAAAGTAGTAACTGTTTTAATTAGACAATCCAAAGGTGTTCAGGACGAAGAGCAGGTGCACGGAGCCACAAAGATGACCCCGATTAGCTCCAGGAAGCACAGATAACATAACAATGCTGGCAAACACAGTTCTATTGATGCAAATGCAGCCGGGGAGCTGAGAGCGGTTAAAAGTTTCACAGCTTTGCTTTTTTCCCTGTTTTAGCTGTTTGTAAGCGTGCACGGGTGCGACCCGCTGACACGTCAGGGTGTGGTGCACGGCAGCGGACAATGCTGAGCTGTGACACGGCTCCTATATTTAGATTTTGGGGCTGTAAAGTCTCTGGCGTGCACGGACCCACAGCACTGATCCAGTGAAATGCAGGCGGGGGTAAAGTGGGAAAAGTCAATCCGACGTTTTCATGTGGTTAAAAAATGAGATTTAATTGTACTAATTGAATGAAATGTGTTTTTTTATATATATATTTCTATATAAATATATTGACTTCTCTATTTTACCGTCTCAGGAGTTTGTCTTGCAACTGAAGAATATTACGAAATGTGCCAAAAACAGGAACCCGGTCGCCTAAAATATGCACCCTCCGATGAGTCGCGTTTTCCTCGTTTCTCTGAAGGTCACCTGAGCAAAAAAATCAGGAAATGCTGGAAAAGTTTACAAAAAAACCACAGAAAAAAGGCATCGAATTACTCAGTTGACTGTCAAGGCGAACCTTTGGTTAAAATTGGACTTCACCTTTGACCTTGAAATCGATAGGGATCACCCACTCACTTGACATTTCTGCATGAGAGTTTGAGCACAACCGAAGTTTCCACAAATTGGGTTCACTTGTGGCCTTGAAATCCTTAGGGATCACCCCTGAACCTACGAAGTGTTTTGTATCCACACAGCATGATGCTGCCGCCTCTATGCTTCGCTGTGGGGGAAGGTAGATTTTGCCTCCGACTTGTCGTCCTCGATGGTCATAAAAGTCTAATTTTAGTCTCATCTGACCACAGCACCTTCTTGGACATGATGGAGGAATTTCCAATCTGCCTTTTTTTTTTTTCTTCAGACCAGGGGTCTCCAACCCTGGTCCTCAGGGCCTCCATCCTGCAGGTTCTCCGTGTTCCTCTGCTCCAACACACCTGATCTGAATCAATGGGTGATTAACAGGCTTCTGCAGAACATGAAGAGGTGATTTAACCTCTGAATCAGGTGTGTTGGACCAAGGAAAGTACCAGGACCAGGATTGGACACCCCTGCTTTAGAGAATGTCTTTTTTTAACCATTCTTGTACGAAGCTCAGCGACGTGCAGCTTCTCGTTCTAAAACAGATGACATATAGAGTATTTTTGTTGTTTTATTGTATTTCTTTATGCCTTTTTTGCTATATTTCCTTTTTCTTGCTGCTGCAACATGAATTTCCTCTAACGAGGATGAATAAAGTGTTATCTTATCTTATAGCGGTCCTGTGGACTGTCTGCAACAAGGAACAACAAGAAGGTTCTGATGGACGATTCCAGCTGTTGTTGTGGTTGGAATGGATGCAGTCTGTGGTTTAACCTCGTCGTCCTGGGTCTCCAGATGTGGAACCTGTCCATGCACCCCCATACCATCAGAGAGGCTGGCTTCTGAACTGTGAGCTGATAACAAGCCTGGATGGTTCCCTCTCCTCTTCGGTCCGTTCATCTGACCTCAGTTCTGGATGGTCTTCTTCTCTGCCTGATAGAGCTTTAAGCAGCATCAGTGGAGCTGTGTTTACAGACGATGATCTGAGTCCAGAACCAGAACCAGAACCTGGTTTTAATGCAGATCACAACATCTAATATTGACTTTCAATCTTGACCTTTGACCTCAAATTTCTCCAGATTCTCCCTATTTTTAGACACCGATTTCCAAATCATTGGATTCTGCTTTAGTTGATATTTTATACAACTTTCCTGGAATCTGGGTTCTCTGAAAGTTGCTAACTGAACGTCCTAACAAATATGACATCATGAAAGCCGATTATTCTCTTTATTTACAAATATTAGTTGAGTCGTGCGAGCGTTTAAAACAAACTCAAGAGAAAAGAAACGTTAAAATACAAAATGTTAGAATGTCCGTAACACACATATTCCAGACGGTCACACTGTTGGAGCATCCGGTTGGTTCCGAGTCCAGGATTTTGGGTGGAAATGTGGAAGTAAAAGCGTCCGTCAGGACTCGGCCGGCGACGGCAGGCCGGGCGCGGCGTTGCGCGTGCGGAGCTGCGACTGGGCGATGTCGGCCAGCGCGTTCTGGATCTTCTCCAGCAGCAGGTCACCACGGTACACCACCTCCTCCAGGCGGGCCGCCGCCTCGTGGTTCTCCTCCTCCAGCTGACGGAGACTGGCCGCCTGAGAAGGGGGCGGGGCACAAAGGCTCGCTTACTGATGACGTAAAATAACAGATTTATGAACATTTTAAAAACACTGCAATCAAAATAATAAACGTGGTTAATTAAAGATATGATAAACTTTTTCCCTTCACTTTTCTGTTAAATCTAAAATTATAAGACTATTTACCCTTAAATTTGTGGGAAAAAAAAAAAAGATTACTACAGTATTCTGGTGGAAAGTCTCTGGCTGACGGGACGTGCTACAGCTAGCTGCTGCTGGCGAAAAAACCCACAGACTTCTATATAAATAACAGAGGAATCCAAAAACTTTCACCGATAAAAAAACTGAAAAATCTGCAGATCAGAGATGTTTTCAGACCCACTTAGCCTGGCTGCGTTCAGACTACCTGAGGTCGCACAAAGAGCCATCTATAACAGGTAAGATACTAGATGTTTCCACAGAACATCGCTACTAATGCTCAAAGAAACAGAAAACTGCAGCGTGTTACACGAAGCAAGAATAAAAAGATTTAAGGTTGGAAGAATGGCTCCCTCTGCTGGCTGAACGGTGGAGGTGCGAACACTTCCAGTCAGGATCTCTCCGTTTAACTTCTTTTTTCTTCATGTGGTTCAAAAACGAGCTGGAGATGTTCTGATGGGATTAAGAGCGAGAAAACAAAATGTCCTCGATGTTCGCAGCGAGTTTCCACCCAGCGAGAGGTTCAGAAGCTATAAGGAGCAACGATAAGAGCCGCTCGTTTCTGCTGCGCCGTACGCTGATTTCCAGTCCCATGGTGATAACGTGGAAGGAAGGAAACGCCGCCGCTGCTATCAGCCGGGCAGAAAAAAGAAAAAAAGCCTGGAGCAAAATCTCTGCTGTTTGTGTGGAATGTGTGAATTCATGATCATCTTTTCCAGCTAAGACCCACTTTCCCAAATGATGACCCCGCTATGCTCTTCATGACCGTAACAACCTATCACATCGCGGCAAACTGGGGAAACCTCCTTTAGTGTAAAGATGATCATGACACTGATGCTCTCTTAGTACATGCCACAGTTTTCCTATAATCAGCAACATGTTCCCAAGATACCATATATGTCCAGATTTACTGCCACTACATTCTTAGGCCACGGTAGCACGATGCTGCCGCCACGCGTCTCACATCCCTGCTAGCTTGTTTTTCACGGTTTGCCACCGCCTGCGAGATTTTTACCACATATACGGCAGGTTTAAGGGCCAGCCGCGACCCTGCTGGTTGCATCGTGAGCAGCTGGCGGCACACGTTGGTGAAAACGCCGTGATGTAACGTGCCAACATGTCGGCGCTATGGAGGTATTCTAAGCTTGAAAACGAGCACTTCAGCAGCCGCTTGCAATATCTGCAATACGGGCATTTCACGTATTGTACACGGTGAACCATCGCAGCTGAAGGCATCACCAACAGCGTGCAAAGACACAAAGATTTCTCCTCGTGACTTTTTAATTGACCCAGGAGGAAGAAAAACTCCCTTCTTCTTTCTCCAAACGCCAGTTACCGCCCACGGACGTTTCTTACTCCACGCTGCGCGCGAACGTGCTGACCTGCAGAGCTGCCGTGGACTCCTCGCTGGGCAGAGAGTCAATCAGGACGTCCACATCTTTGGCCGTTCTGGCTATAAGGGCTGCAAACAGCTGCGCATATTCTGGAGAAAAAGGGGAGGAAAATATTTACATACAGCCGTGACTTATTGCAGTAAAATTAGAAGTGCAGCGATTTAATAAAACACGTGCAAAAAATCAAAAACAATTAGCATTTAGGGCAAAAGCAGAAGCTGTTAGACGCATCGGATTCTTACAGCAATTTGTTGCTTCGTAATTAAATCTGTTTTAACGCCATGGGCTGAAAAACAACTGAGCCATGACGCAGCCGTCGCTTTGTGTTACAGATATCTGTTCTGATCCTTTCTGAGGGAAACATTTCAGATATGAGCCCATCTCTCTGTGAGACCCGTAACTGATTATTACTCCAGGTTAGCCCAGATTTTAATTAAAAACCTCTATTAGGGTCACTTTGCTTATACAGAAACTCTTATTTGAGTCCGTCAACGGTGTTATATTTGAACATTTTGTCGATAAATAGAAATTACCATGTGAAGAGATCACAAGATAGTGTCTTCCAAGCACCTTGGAAGCAAAATATTGTTTAAAGCAGTTTAAGACAGATTTATTTTATCTGGCTTTTAAGTAGTTGTCATTTAGTATTTTTACAGTTCATGCTCTGTTTGTCTTGGATTGATTTGATTGTTTTGATTTTCATGTTTTATGTTCTGCGAGTTGGGGATTCGTTGGACAACATTGGCTGTTTCAGCAAATTCGATTTGATTTGATGATAATAATAAAATACAGAAGCAAACCTTCAGTGGGATTTGCTGGCTGGTCTTTGTTGATGGCTGTCTGGATGTTGCTGAAGGATGCAGGCGGCGCACATTGTTGCAGAACACCGATGGCATTACAGAACTGATCCGCAAGCTGGAAACAAACAACAATCCTGCTAAACCAAACTAGCCTGTTAGCCGTTAGCTTCCTTCAACTTCCTGAACAAACGCAGGGGAACTGCCGCCGCTACTTGTTCACATATATCTACTGTTTTTTGTTAAATAATAAACTAAATATTCATTTGCTTTATATTATATTTCAAGTTGTGTTAAAAAAAATTGTGCTTACCGAGTTGACAGCGTCTTGAAGCTGCGTTAGCCTGTCCGCCATATTTGTCCGACGGTGTTATCGCGAGAGTTCGAAAGTCTCGTGGAAGTAGACGATGTTTCGGAACTGAATATAATAGACACACAGCAAAGGAACCTGGGGAGCAAACATATACAAATTATAATAAGATTTTTGAAAATAAACAAAACTGTTTAATAGAATTTGAGTTTCCTGTAAAATAGGAATTAAATCATCTCGACCCACACTCCATACCTGTAGGTGGCGGTAATGCGCACCTCAAGTTGTTTGCCGACTGCCATTAATCTCCGTAAGAAGAAGAAGAAGAAGACGGTGTTTCGGAAGCTCCGAGTTAGCGGCAGCGGCTGCTTGAAACTCAGCTGTCGGGGGTTGCTTAAGCTAAAGTCAAAGGTGCTGAAATCGGCATTTTTCATATTTGACGGTTTTTCCTTGCGCTTTGGAAAGGAGCGGAGCCGCAGCCGAGCCTCTTATCGGAACCGATGTTAGCTTGTGGCTAACGTTAGCCGCTAAACATCAACAGGAAGTGACTAAACTCCGACACTTTGAGCTCCAGGTACGACAGTTCAATGTTTCATGCAGGGTTGAGATAAGATCAGGAAAACTTCTATTTAAAAGCCACTAGATTAGTTACAGAAGCTTACTTGGCTTTAGGCTAGTGGTTATTTTCATGACTATATAAAATAAGTAATGTATTGATTTAGTATGACTTGTTGTGGTGCTAAATAAATTATGCCAATTACTGAATGACAAAAAAGTTGTCTTTTTGAAGCATATTAATACTATAATTAATAATACATGACATCACAGCGTTATAATGTTGTCAAATCAGCTAACAGGGCAGCTGTGACATCAAGAGGGAGGATATGTAGGTTAGCAACAAGCTAACTATATTATGTTTTGGCTGAAAAAGTCACTTATTTTAACTTTATTCTTCATGCTTTGACTCTGAATTTGCATTTCAGCTTTTTATAAACATAAAACACGCAAATGCTCTAAAGCACTTAATGAATAAATCCCTAATTTTAAAAAAATTGCTATATTGTACAAAATATTGTTGAAGGAAATCCTTCTTACACACATTTAAACTTCCTGGTTGATACATCAGTTGTCCATTTTAATGATTTTCAGCTTGTTTTTAAATGTCATTCACAGGCATTGTGTTTGTATATTACAGGTTTCATGTAGTTCTCTGGACTTAAATATGTCATTTCATTTTAAGCACCTTACAGATATTTAAAAAAGCAAACTTTAAGTCTTCGTCACTCAAGTCTGACCAAACCTAACATAATTCCTTGGTTTTTATCAATTATAACACAACTAAATTGTCTTTTATCGAACACTGAATTATTAGGTGGTTTGATGTAAATACCTGACTGTAGATTTTTTTTTTTAATCCACAGTTTGTCCTGTCTGTGACCAGTCTTTTCCTCAGGTATGAACTGTACCTTAGAGAAGGTTCTGGCAGACGCCAAGTCGTTAGTGGAAAGGCTCCGTAACCACGACAACGCCGCCGAGATGTTAATCGAACAGACGACGTCCCTCAACAAGCGAGTGGAGGCCATGAAGCAGGTAAACGTGTGTGACGCTGAAAAAGGATACAGCCGAAAGAAAAAGAAGCTTTTTTTTATTGTCCACCAGGAGGCGATGTTAACCAGGACAGTTTGAACATGAGAGAGGAAAAAGAGGAGCGACATGGACTGACGGACAAAAAATCGAAAGGGTGAAGGTTTCTTTTTGCTCACTGATTGTTTCCTGTCGGCAGTACCAGGAGGAGATCGATGGGCTGAACCAGGTTGCGCGACATCGGCCTCGCTCCAGTCTGGTCCTGGGAATCCAGCAGGAAAACCGTCAGATCCGAGAACTCCAACAGGAAAACAAAGGTAGACTCGTGGTCTGTGGCTTAACATCGTTTTGCTGAAATATGCAAGGTGTTTCCTTAAAAAGATGGGGTTTTTTTGCATTGATGGTGCCTTTCCAGATGTCTAAGCTGCGCATGACATAAGCACTAATGCACCCCCATACCATCAGAGAGGCAGACTTTTCATCTGTCTGCAGATAACAGGCCAGACGGATGTGAACAGATACCAGAACAGTTCTCCTCTTTGGTCCAGAGGTTCTGGATGGTGTTCACATCTGGCTTCTTCTCTGCCTGATAGAGCTTTAAGCAGCATCAGTGGATGGTACAGTGAGCTGTGTTTCCAGAACCAGAACCTGGTTTTAATGCACTGGCCCCACATCTTCGCTCTTCCTGCAGAGCTCCGAACGTCACTGGAGGAGCACCAGTCTGCCATCGAGCTCATCATGACCAAATACAGGGAGCAGGTGTTTCGGCTGCTGATGGCGAGCAAACGGGACGACCCCGCCATCGTCACGCAGCTGAAGGAGCAGCACACCACGGTCAGTCACCGAGCTGCCATCCGGGTTTTTGAAGATCCATAAAAAAATGGCGGTCCACATCTCCCCCCCTTTTTTTTTAAATTTTTGTTTATCTTTCTAGGAAATGCAAGCACACATAGACAAGATAAACGAGATGGCCTCCGTGATGAGGAAGGCTATCGAGGTGGACGATGAGCAGACATGTGAGGATGAGGAGAGGATTAAACAGCTGGAGGTAAAAGTGAAAACGAGTCCAGATGTCAAAGTGCAACCAACTCAAACTGGTTTAAAATAAACAGTTTTTCTCCTTCTTTCCTCGTTAAGAACTGCTTTTAATTATTTCTAATGAGAAGATGATCACATCAATCAAATCAGATGAATAAAAAAGTTAAAAACTTGTGATTTGAAGTCTAAATTCAAAGAATTCATGCAACCATCTCAACGGAGAAGAAAAGAATAAATCAACGACTCAGCATCTGTTTCTGCCAGCGCGTTTTATTTTGAAAGGATCATAAAGTGGAAACTATGCTCCCGGGTGAGCTCAGCTTTACTGTCAGGATATTCACAAAGCTCTAAAACACACGTGTCAAACTGAAGGCCTGCGGGCCAGATCCGGCCCTCTGTAACATTTCATTCGGCCCTCTAGTCTGGTTCAGATCGAGTCTCTGATTCTTATTTTGCTTAAAAAAACTGAAGTTTTCTCTGACAGTGACTTAGAAGCCAACAATATATAGTTTTAATTTCTGTCTGATCAGGTTTTTGTCTGTTTTAATGTTAAAAACTTCATTTAAAAGCTGAGTGAGGCGTAAGAAATGACAGCTAATGATGAGCTTTTTGAAGTTTGATCTATTTGTCTGTGTTCATTAAAGTCTGTTTGCTCTAAATTCTGTATAATCTAACTGGGAAAAGGTCATTGATATTTCTATATGGATGATTTGACATAATGCATCTAAAACCAATTAATTGATGTAATTTTTAATAAATATGGATCATGAGTGGCCCTTGGCTAGGACCAAATTTTTAATTTTGCCCCCCTTGCATCTCTGGGTTTGACACCCCTGGTCTAAAATAAAAATAAAATAAAACAAGGAACAGTCACTTTAAGGTGTTTTGGTGTTTCACAGTTTGAATCCGGTTCTCTTTATCGTGTCTTTTAGCTGGAGAACCGCGGACTCCGGGAGCTGCTGGGAATCAGCCGGGAGGCGTTCCTCATCCTGAAGCGAGACGACCCGTCCGAGAGCACGTCGCTGTCGCCGCTGCTGACCAGCGCCGACGTGAGCTTACGGAAGAGTTAGAGCCGTCGCACGCAGAACTCACCTTCCACCCCTCCCCACAGACTCTTAGGGCTTTTTAAAGCGAGAATGAGTGAAAACGTGGAGGTGAAATAAATCTGTGCTGATCGTCACTTCCTGTGATATTCCAGCGTTTCTCACTTTCACTGCTCGTGTTGTTGTGCAGCTTTAAAAAGGGAACTGAGACCTTATCTGTCACAGCATGTGATTTAAAACACCAGCTTTCTTCAGAAGGACTCACAAGTTTTATTTATGCAAAAATGATCCATCCAAAGTGTTCAATCTGGACTTTTATTGCAGTTAAAAATGTCATTACAATAAGGTAAATAAGTAAACCTTTTCAGTGTGGAAACATACAATTTATCTCTGGCATTAAATATTAAATTTAGATTATTTCACTGCCTTTTTATTTTTAAAATATTAAGATTTGCTTTTTAACTTTTACCATTTTTACAAAAGGTTTAAAAAGAAGTAGATGGGAAAAGAAAATGACCTTACATTTAGGAAAAGTGGACTATAACACAGAAAATCAGATTAAATAGTTTCAGGTTGATAAAGTTTTCACAGGTTCACTGGATATAAATGACAATAAATATCTTACCTGTTGCAGACAGCTCTTTGAACGACCTCAGTTTGGAGAAAAATTTTATTTCTGACCAGCTTGATGAGCTCGTGGCTAATCTTAAAGATGCCAACTCCATTTTTTAAAAAGATTTAAAGTGATTCAAATAAGTGCTGTTTTGTAAACGTTTACAAACGTTATTCTCGTGCGCCAAAATTGCATTTTTGTGTTTGCAAATACCCGTAAAATTGAACGAAAACAACCTTAAAAATGTGAAATTGAAAGTAATATGACAATTTGAAAAAAGAGCATGTGATTGATCTACTATAAAATGTTTGAACCTTAAGTCCCGTTCGGACTAGCCGTTAGCTCGTCAGTCTGATCAGATTTAAACAGGAAATTAAATAAAATCTAAAAATAAAAAGTTTTCATGTTTTTCTTTTAGTTAAACATCATAAAACACTTCAGTGGTCCATTTCTCTGATTTAAAACGTTCATTTTTAGAGTTTTTGGGTCAAAAAAAGTGGTCTGATTGTGTGGGCGGAGTCACCTCCTTGGTTGGTGACGTGGAAGGAGGCGGGGCCAAATGTGGCAGGCTGCTGTAGGACAGAGGAGGTTACTGTCAGTGTTTATGAGGGGAAAATGGAGGCAGAAAAATGATGCTCCTGGGAACTAAATCCCCACATTTCACAAGGGGAACCCTAAAACTTTACAGTGATGTCACAAAACTACAAAAATGGTCCATTTTTGTAGTTTTGGGTCGGTTTACACAGTCTTCAAGGAGTTTCCCATCCAGACAGCTAGAGGCCGATGGTGCTGGTTGTTCTTCTAATCGTTCCCTCCGCAGTCAGTCTCCAGACTTTAGGTTTTAATTTCCACCAGGAGCTAAATGAACCACATCCATCAAACCTTCTTGTCCTCCAGGAAGCTGAAGAACGACTCAGCTGTCGGTTCACACAATTAATTACAACAAACTGAACCATTTCACCCCCACAATATCTGTATTTGGTATTTACTGCCTTGTTCACAGAAAATGTTGAAGAGATACTAAAACTTTCTGTGATCTTTTAATATTAATTCAAAATTAGTGTGAATAGTTTTCAAAAAATGCAGGTCTTAGGACTTTCTTTTGATTTATGTTTGCTTCTAAACACTTTTAATTTCCCCTTTAAAGTTAATTGCTCCAAACTGGGCTATCTACAACAGGTAAGATATTAACTGTTCATTTCTTTTCTTTTTTTCCACAGAAACCACACTTCAAAATAAACTAGAGAAATTGCATTTCCTGCAAAAAATGCAGTGTGAATGCTTTTTTTTTTTGCTGAATGATTTGCTAAAGAAGCTAAAACTGTGCTGAAACGTGTTAATCGAACAGTTGAAGCTGCAGCCAGAAACACATGAATTATTGCCGAAGAGGCTGAAACTGGGCAGAACAAACCTTTAAACTGCAGAACAATCCTTGAAAAATAGCTGCAAAAAACCTTGGAAACATCCCAAAAAGCAGAAAAGAACCTAAGAACAGCAACACTTCAAAACAAATCCTCAAGACAGCAGGAAAAAAACTTAAAAACACCTGAAAAGACATTAAAACGGATTTATTTTGGATAATATTTCTTCTTTAAATTTGAATGTTGTTTAACAAGTCAGAAGCATAAGGTGTGCACACCTTACGCTTTAATTACTTTCATTTTCTCTTTAGAAATATATTAAATTCAGCTGCAATGGATAACTAATGTTGGCTTTACCAATCAATGTCAGAACATTGTGAAAATATATAAAAAATTCGAAATAAGATCTTGAGGAACATTGTAAAATCGCGTTTTGTTGTTAGGGGAGTTGAAATCTCGCGAGATTTCTCCGCGGGATTTAGCGAGATTTGTACGGAAGCGCTGCGCGAGCCGAGAGGAGCCGAGAGAGCGCGAGCGCGACCGGGTCGTTTCGGGTTCACAGCCGGTCCAGCATGTTGTTTTCTCCGCCGATAGGACTCCAACACAGGCGGCTGCGAGGTTTCAAGTGATTTATTTTATTTGTTTTTTTTAATGGCACCGAAGCGGCTCGCTGTGAGAGAAACGAAGCGGAATTTAAAGATGTCTGGCTGGGTTTGGTGCCCGCCGCTGCTCCTGGTGTTGGCGCAGGCTCGAGCAGAAAGTGAGTATGTTTTTATTTTTTTACTTTTTTATCTTCATCTTTCAGCTCTCCTGACTCTGTAAGACAGACAGAAGCTGTGTTGTTGTCCTCTGAGTCATGGACAGTCTTGCTGTTTGTGGAACATTTTGATTTTTCTGTTTTCTTTTTGGTAAAATAAATGTGTCTTTAGGGTTGAAAGTCTTTTGCAGCCTTCAGTTCTTGGAGTGAACCCTGCAGGAAATTAATCTGAACATCTCACATTCAACATGCTTCCTGTCTGTGCAAGAACCAGATTATATAAACACATACAAGTTTAATAATAAGAAAGTTCCCATGTGCAGTAGGGGGTGTAATAAGGTTTGTTCATATGAAAATATTTGTACAGAAACTTGTTTTTCAGTTGTTTTTATTGTTTTCTAATAAAAACATTTACTAAAGGCCCTCAAAACGGCTTAAAAAATACTAAACAAAAGTTTAAACAGCTGCTAACAGGTAAAATCCAAAATAAAGTGACTAAAATAAAAACTGAGGGAGTTGTGGAAACTCAGGACATTAGAGTGAAACTCCTTTGTGTGTTTCTTATATATTTGTTGTGGCGCTGCTGAGCACGGACTTAATTAAAGAGCTTGTTGTGGAGTTTAGGAGGGATGAATGAACGGCACAGCCTGATTTTATTCAATTTTTTTTTACTTTTTTTTATTTCACCTCCACCTCACAGTTCGATCGGCTCTCTTCCTCTCAAGTCAAACGAGGAAACGGGAGTTTCGAACTCTGTCCTCTGAGCTCCAGAGTTGACGAACGGACGCGCGAACTCGGCGCCAAGTCCGTTGGCTCTTCCCTCTTAGCACGTAGCTGCAGGAGAGCCGCTCGGTCCTAGCGCCTGACCCCCGTTGGTTTGAACTGCCGGCACACGAAGCGTGGTTTTGAGACTGTTTTCGCCTTGTTTTAACCTTGCGAGATCTCGCAGCGCCCCTTCTTCCCCTCGCAGCCTTCGAGAGCGGCGAGTCACCAAGGAGCAGCGAGGAGCGCTCGCTCCCACGCTGAGGTGAGAAGAGGAAGAGGTGATACACTGCAGCTGACTTTATGTAACAATCGAGACCTGCGGAGCCTCAGGTCTGTTTTCTCGAGGTCATAACGCGATGAGTCATGGTCGCTCTGGCATCTGTGGCGTTCAGCGTGTTCCGCTCAGACAGGCGGGAAACTTCCATGTTATCTAAAAGCCGAGTTTTCCATCGGAAACTTTTTATTCGTGTTTCGAATAGTTCGTTTTTGTCAAACCAGGAAATCGATTCGTCGTTTTCCCCCCAAAATCAAACTGTGCGGCTGTTGTGTTCCTCCCAGGCCAGGTGGCGTTCCTTCCCGGGGCGTTCCAGACCGTGAATGTGACGCAGAACGAGACGGTGCGGGCCGTGGCGTCCCGGATCCCCGCGGAGGCGGCCTTCGTCACGCTGCAGTTCCACACGCAGCACCGCAACGCCACGCTCTCCTACAACCGGGTGAGAGGCCGCTGTTCCCCCTTTTCTCCACTTTTAGATCTGCTGGAAGGAAATGTTTTCATGAATGCTTTAACGGCGGCGCTGGAAAAGCATCCTGTTTGATTGTCCAATCAGTGACTGTTTGTGCACGGACCAATCAGGTCACTTCAGCGTCCATGTTGGGCTCGGTGCCTGCCGGGAAGCAAAAAGACTCGATAAATATAAAGTTCAGGTGGCTTTAAGGACCGTGTGATGGTGCCTTCGAGGTTTTAAAGCAGTCGTTAGGATCTTTTCCAAAGTGGGGTTTTGTGAGACGAACGTTAAGGTTCATCACAATCTGACGCAGCAGCAGCTAGCTGTAGCACTTCTGGTGCAGCCCGGGGGGCTCTCCTTGCAGACGTATCCTAACATTCCTGCTATAATTAGGGCGTGACGTGAAACTGGAGGTGGTGGAAAAGTGAAAGTGGTCGTGGTCCTGGTCGGACGAGCCGTTAGCTCGTCATTCCAGTTAGAACGAAACGATTTCTCCAAACTGAGGTCGCTCAAACAGTCATCTACCACAGGTAAGATAGTAACTGTTCATAACCTTTTGCACAGAACCCCACATTAAAAGACCCGAATGATCAATTTAAGAGCTCTCCATGTCTTCCTATGGACTCAATGTAAATATATATATATAAATACTAAACTGTTATAGTTAAGGACCAGAAAACAAACAGAAACATTCAGCCTCAGTCAATTTCACAAAGCCACTCTATATATGTAATATATGATTAGGATATATGTTGTAAATACAGGAGTTAGGAAGTTAGGTCAACAAATAAACACTTTGGGAGGAAATAATTTGCATATAAAGCTCAGTTCCTGTTTTCTAAGCTGTTCAAGTCACATTTAGACCATTACGGCTGTTTCTTCCATCCGTTTCCAGTCCTTCTAAAAGGATCGTGATCGGATAAAATGGAAGGAAACGCCGACTTCAGCTTGTGCTCACGACGAGAAGAAGCTTT
This sequence comes from Kryptolebias marmoratus, assembly GCF_001649575.2. NCBI lineage: Eukaryota > Metazoa > Chordata > Actinopteri > Cyprinodontiformes > Rivulidae > Kryptolebias > Kryptolebias marmoratus. The sequence goes on from NC_051430.1 coordinate 34,598,647, forward strand.
CACTCAAAGATGGCCGAAGAATTCGAGTTATATCAGCAAAACAAATGCGTTTGGTTTCATTAAATTAGCCGCATCTTCATGTGACGCAGGAAGTTGAAAGTGAAATCTGACGGCCCGCCGCGTTCTGAACGGGGCTTTGTGAGCCGGGGTCGTCTGACCTCCTGGGAGGAGGCTCGGTCAGCTGACGCGCGTTCCCGCGGGTCACGAGCTGCGGGGTGGAGCTTTCTTTGGCTCCCAGCAGAAAAGAAAACAAGTCGATGTGATTAACGATTGAAGGCTGGGTTTGGAGGAGCTCCTTTCCTGTTACAGGTTTCGTGTCACCCTGCCTGTGGTTTACTCGAAACCTTCACAACAGCTTCGTTGTCTGAGGGTTGTGCCGCATGGGCGCTCGCTGCAGACGCCGAGAGCACTCCACTCCATCCGCTGCGTGTGGCGGCGATGTCTCCCGTTTGTTGTTTCCACGAACGACGCCTCATCTCCGCTCCAAATCTAAAAAAATGACAGATATACGGCCTGAAATCGCACCATGGCTCTTTATGTCACGTTAAAAAAAGGTCAAAATTCAAGAGCGGGGTCTTTAAAGGCTACTTCTGCTCTTTTCACGTTGATTCGGGATCAGAAAACGTTTGATTTGCTGACGGTTTGTCAGCGAACAGCGGTCCACTGTCAAGCACAGCGGCGGGGGGTTGGTGATCTTGTCACCTTGCAGCTGTTGAGTCGACAGCTGAAGTCCAGGCCTGCGGTGGACAATCAGTGTCTTACCTGTTCTGGATAGCTTAATTATACAGACATTGAAACTGAATTATGGAAATAAACTCAGTTTTATCTTTACCGTTATCTTTGGCTGGCTAGGGTTTTTTCTTTTCGTAGCTTGCTCGACCTCGCACTTTTCGGACTGTCGTGTTTTCTTCTTTAAACGACAGAAGAGGTTTGTTGGGTTGGCGTCGGATGAGGAAATAGCCTCGCAGCAGAGCTCGCAAACGGACGTTTTCTGCTCTGTGTCGGATTTCTTAAATCCAAAATGCAACCGAATCCCAGACGAAGTGCTGGGCGATATAATATTTCATAACGTAGGCTACGACGAATGTATTAGTGTTGTCACTTTGCATACATTCAGTTTATAGAAGAAGAAAAAATAACTATTTAGCGAAGAACCTCCGTTTTGCGACATGACGCTGCTTTACGTGTGGGTTGTCGACATGCTTTACGGCAGCGGCTTTCTGTGCGGCGCCGTGTTTTCACCATAAGTGCTGAAAGATGGAGACGCAGGAAGTATCAAACCCGGGGTCGCAACAAGTAGAGACAGCTAGCAGGCAGCCCAAGAAGAAAGACTTTTACCAAAACCAGGGGGACGTCTGTGATTTGGTTCAAGAAGTCCGACACGGAGCAGAAAAAGCTAATATGCTAACTCTGCTAATGCTAATGCTAACTCTGCTATTAGCCTGTTTTCTCATCTGACGCCAACACAACAAACCTCTTCTATCACTTAAAGAAGAACCACGAAAAAGAATATTTAACAATCCAAAAAGTGCAAACAAACAAGTTGTAAAAGAGCCGGGAAAGTTGTGAAAAGTGAAACTATAGCCGGCCGAAGATAATGGAGTCTGTTGTCATTTGATACTGTTACGTCTAACAGGTACATATATATTGCTGCACTAAAATGCAGCAGATCTCATNCTGTGAAAGTTCAGTTAAATGTCACTTCGAAATAAAGCTTGAAAAAGGTAAGAAATGAGATTATTTTTTATATTTTTCAGAGAATAACTGACAACGTACGTAATTGGGGTATATCGTGATATATATCGTTATCGTGATATAAAATCTTTTCCATATCGCCCAGCACTAGCCTACGTTATGAAATATTTACATGAATAATTAAATATATTTAAAATATCATGATAGACACTTTTCTATCTTTATACAGAGCTACAGAGCTGGATGTGATGTGTTAAGCTAATAAATAATATCTTTGCAAACATGGAGGCGAATAAACTCACGCCTAACGCTGCTCGCTCTGTTGCATTTCCTGTTTTCCGCCTCAGACGCCAGCCGCAGGTCTCTCTCTGACCGCAGCGGACGCGGGGCTCCTGTCAGCTCTCCTGCCGGGCCAGGCCTCGCCCTCCTGGTTCCTGTCGTCCCCCGGCGGCGCCGACGTGACGGGCGCCGGCGTCCTCCTCGCCTACGCCAGCGCTGGTAATCACCAAAGGCGCCGACGTCGCTGCAGAAAGTTTAACCACGAAGCTAAAGTCTTAACGACCTGGATGACTCTTAGTTTCCTGCTTTTGAGCTCAGAGCAGACACAGATTGCAGTTTTTGGACCTTTTCGGTCATCAGTTCGGCCTCCAGCTCTCATGGTGTTAATGTTGATCAGGAAGTTGAAACTTAGACGCAGGCAAGGTTGTGATTTGAGGGAAACCCTGCAGACCACGTGTGAGCTTTTACCACTCATAGTGACTCACCTCGGTCACTGAATCTAAACCGATACAACCAGCCTGTGTGTGTTTCCTTTTTGTTTGTTTGTTTGTTTCAGATCCGGTCCCCGGAGCCTGCAACATCGAGTTTAACCTCGACGTGGATCCCAACGTCTACATCCACTACAACCTCTACGAGACCGCCATCCGATTCGCGCCGGCTAATTTAGGATCTGAGAGGTGCGGCGCTGTTTTACTCAACTTCCTGTTCTGTCCGCTCAGCCACAAGCTGCAGCTGCTTTTGGTCTTTAAACGTTAATCAGAGGCGGGACCTTACCTTTAAGCTAGCCTTTTGCTACTTTTAGCAACAGGCTCAGGGCTCCACTGATTCAGCGTTATGGTGAGTTGGATTCTTTGTGGTGTCTCTTATTTTGAAGGGTGTGTTTAAACACAGAGAACATCAGGGGGAGGCCGGTCCGTGGAGATAAAAAGGTTGGGGACCGCTGGATTAAATGACATTAGTAATTAGTCGTGTCTGAACTAAAATAACTGATTAGTTTGTCCGTTTATCTCGGTTTCCATCAGCGTGTCATGGTGACGGCCAAAAGCAACGCCTGATAAATGTCTTTGTTCTCACGTGTATAAAAAAAGGAGACCAGGACCGGATTTTTGATCAGAAATCCTCCCTTCTGTGTCAGAGGCCGAGCTCCTCCGGTTTGCGACGAGTCGACAGGAAGCAGTACTCGCTGGCGGCTGCAGTACGACGTCTACCGGTACTTCCTGCCTGAGAACGACCTGTCGGAGAGCAGCTTGTTCAGCGGGCTGAAGGCCGTGGCCGACATCCGAGGCGTGACCGCGAGCGGCAGACGGGTAAAACTGACCCAGTTTTTATATTTGGCTGGTAACATGCAGCGATGTTCGCTAATAAGATTGTATCAGTAGACGATGGAGACATTCCTGAAAAGATTCGGGTCCGTGTGGAGGTGATGGCGTCACGCGGTTGCTGCAGATTTGTCAGCTGGTCGTCCATGAGGAGTTTCCCATTCCTCCACATCCCAAAGCTGCTCGATGGGAGATCTGCTGTTTCTTCCAGCCTCTGATTGTTGAATTTTGGTGAGCCTGTGAGAGCCATAGCCTCAGTTTCCTGTTGTCAGCTGACAGGAAGTGGCTCCTGGTGTGCTCCATCAGGCTGGACGTGTTTGTCTCCAACCAGTCCACCCATCAACAAGACTTCTTTGTCCTCACAAACACCACTAACTGGATAATGTCTCAGTTTAGGCCAGTTCAGAGATGGTTGTGTGTAAAAATCCCGATCAGCAGTTTCTGAAACACTCAGACTACATGGTTGGCGGATTATTTGCGTTAACAAGCAGCTGAACAGGTGTAGCTAATAAAGTCAGACCCTCCAGGATTTTGCGATGTTGCAATCGCAACTTTTAACGCAAAATCAAGCAAACTTTGCCCAAAACGCTGCAACTTTAACCCAATATTTATTGTTTCTAAAGTGATTCGCCACCGTTTCTGCGGTCTAGTGTCTTCTTTGTGGGTTAGTGTAACAAAATAAGCCCAAATAACTCAGGAAGAAGACACGTGACGTCACTTCCTGTTAACATCAGAATGCCGGGAGCGTGCAGGAGCAGCGACCGAAGCCAAAATGTGCGCTAATGCTTCACATTTGCCCACAAAGATTTCAGCAAAGCAGTTTCCTCCCCAGCTGCAGCTGTTTTGCACGTCCTGCAGTGTAATCATGGAACATAAACGCATCGACAAACACTTTGTGTCTGCAAAACATGTGAGGAGAGCTGCAGACCAGGGACAATCCAGAAATGCTCATGAATGTCAGTTTAGAAGCTATCAAAGTTCTCAAATAAAGCACCTTTTGAGAATGTCAATGTTTGTTGGGAATTATCTGACAAAACTAGGAAGGATTTTTTGTTTAGATATTAAAAGTTATGGTTGTTTATTGATTTTAGTAAAAAAAAAAAAAAGCAACTTTTAGGAAAATGGCTGCGAAATCCTGGAGGTATTGTAAAGTAGTCGGTGGTTTTGGACCCAGATCTGTTGTCTAACATCCTGATCTGTCTCAGATAGTTCTGGATGTGTAACTATAAGACGGTGTTAGCAATGTCCTCCGCCGTGTCCTCGCTGTGTCCCGTTAAGGTCATGACGCTGAAGTCGACCGACAAGACGGCAGCGGTGTTCACCTCCATCCCCGGTCAGGGCGTGGTCTACTCCGTGGTGGTCAGAGACCCCGCGTTGAACACCTCGGCGTCCTACGTTCCCACGCACACCTACGCCTGCAGCTTCCTCTCCACGCTGGACAGCTGCCAGACGCTCGGTGAGCCCGCTGCATCATAACATATAAAATCCGCTTTAAACTCTTTATATTAACTGTAGTTATTAACGCTTTTCAGGAAAGATCTCCACCAAGATCTTCTTCACCATCGCTGGCTTGGCGGGTTTGTTCGTCTGCTTCTTTGGGCATCGGTTCTTCAAATGTGGTGAGAGTTTGAATTCAACAACGTGACACCCCCTGCAGTCTGTGGATAGAAAAGGTCCACACAGCCTTGTTAAAAAGCTGCAGAAACACAAAAACATTCAAAGATGCAAGAAGCTGGTTGCATAAAACCTGCCGTTACCTGGGAGACGTTACAGAAAGCTGCCATTTCAACAAGTCGTGTGAACTTCTTACATCCACGGTTTATATCTGCGAACGTTTCCACGACTTTCAGCTTCATATAAAAGCAAAAATTCAGTTATATCATGTGTGGCGTTCCACAAGGTTCTGTACTTGGACCAAAGTTATTTCTTCTGTTTCCGGTGTAATGAAATGTGTATTATTTGCAGATGACACTATATATAAATATATATATAATTTTTTTGCTTTAGAAGAGATAATGGAAATGATGCAGACTGAATTTGGAAAAGTATTCAATAATAATAATAATATATATTATTGTTCAATTTGGACAAAACAATACATGATGTTCAGTAAAAGTAAGAAAATTGTGAATGTTTTGTTTAGAATTGACGGTAATGAGGTTTTTGGGTCGTCATTGATGAGGAGCTGACTTGGAGAACAAAAACAGCAAAATCTATTGCAGTGTTGTGTAATTTAAAGGATTTATTTAATGACAAAGAACTATTAATATTATACACTGCAATTATTGTTCCACGTCTGATTTATTGCATTGAAGTTTGGGGGAATGCATGTAAAACACAGATCCTATTTTAGTTTTACAAGAAAACATTATTATAATCTAATACATTATTTCAACAATTGAGATTATTAAAATTTTATAAAATGCAGTTTCAATGAATTTGTTCAATTAAGAAATATGAAATTGAATGTTTTTTTTAATTATTACTGTTGAAATTAATATTATTTTTGACACGGGGGGCAGACATTCTTTCATTTTTACTTTATTTGTATTTTTTGTGAATAAACTGAACTAAACAACAAAAAGAAGTGTAACTGAGGTGGAGCCTTGTGGAACGCCCAGGTTGACCCGCCTTCTCTCCTGCGTTCCAGAGCTGTTCTGCATGGGGTTCAGCTTCCTGTCCTTCTTCTTCTTCGTCCTCATCACGAGGACCACGCCGCTGGACTACGACCGTAAGCCCCTTGTTTTCGATCCGTCGCCACGACGACGCGGACGTCCCCGATAACTGAACCCCCCGTCCCGTCCCGTGTCTCCGCAGTGCGCCTGACCCTGTCGGCGGTGGTGGGCGTGGTGGGCGGAGTCCTCCTGGTGATGAGCTGGTGGCGTTTCGGCTCCGTCATGGCGTGCGTGGTCGTGGTCGGCCTGATGCTCGGCTTCCTCGTCGCCTCCATCGTCCTCTTCACCCCGCTGGGTAAAGAAAGGCGGCGAAGCTGTTGTTTTTTTTTAAAAAACTTTATCGAAAAGGAGCAATCACGTTTTACTTCTTCTTCTTCTTCTTCAGGCGACCTCGACGTGTTCAGGAACTCGGATGTGGTTTTCTGGGTGACGTTCTGTTGCATCACGATCGCTGTTCCGCTCTTCTTCGTGCGGTGGCCCAGAGAGGTAACAGGAAGTCTTTAACCTGTTGAGAAACTGGTATTTACTCTGGTTTTACTGCATCCTGTTCCTTTTTTTAATTTTACTTTTAAACTCGTCTGAAAAGATGCAACGCTCACTAAGAAGCTGATTTTATCCTTTTAATGTAGTTATTTGTTTAAACAGTTTAAGGCTGAAGTCCATCTTTATTATTTTAAGAGCAAATATCTTGTTTGAGGACTGAAAAGCTGTCGTTCAGAGGGTGTTTGGATTTAAACGTCAGCTCTGTGTGTAATCAGGTGAACGGAACGCGACACGACGCCGCTTAACGACCACCGAGGGCCCGATCGGCTCGAAAACAATCGGAGCAAACTAACGAGGAAGTTGCCTCGGCGTGTCCCGATCGAAATGAGTCAGAGACGGAGCGGGAAGCAGCTTAAACTAGAGAAATTAAATCATTTAACTGAAAGCTGCTAAAGAAGCATTAGCAGGGTGGAAGTAGCTAAAACCAGGGTGGAAGTAGCTAAAAGCAGGGTGGAAGTAGCTAAAAGCAGGGTGGAAGTAGCTAAAAGCAGGGTGGAAGTAGCTAAAAGCAGGGTGGAAGTAGCTAAAAGCAGGGTGGAAGTAGCTAAAATCAAATTTCAATCAATCAGATTTTATTTGTGTAGCACATTTCAGCAGCAAGGCATTTCAAGGCGCTTTACATAATTAAAAAACAAAATAAAAACAGCATGTGACAATGAATAAACAGTAAGAAAGAGACAAACATCGAAGACATCAAAACCCGCACTCTAACCCTGATTTAGTCATAAGCAACTCTAAACAGGTGGGTTTTAAGTTGAGATTTAAAGGCAGGGTGGAAGTAGCTAAAACCAGGGCGGAAGTAGCTAAAATCAAGGTGGAAGTAGCTAAAAGCAGGGTGGAAGTAGCATTAGTATGCCAGAACTAGCAATAGCTGAAGAAGTAATTGAATAAAAATGCTGAAACAGAAAAAAAAGCAAAAATTCAAAGAGTTGAACAAAGCTTCATTTATTTTCAATGAGAAAAAAATGGCAGAAAAAGCTAAATATCTGAAACAGCGGAAATTGCACCAATACCAAAACTCATAGCGGTCTTGTCCTTAATGAGCCGAATGTTTTGATATATGATGTGTTTGTGTAGCATAATATAGATAATAAAGAGAAACGGAAAAACAATAAAAGATGAAAGCGGTTATCTGGTTAATGTGCAAATAAATCTGAGGTGTAATACCTCCGATGGCCACTAGAGGGAAGCTTTAGATAGTTTGTAGTAAAAAAATAGGATCTATTATTTTTATTTTTATAAATAATAGATCCTGAAGGCCAGGAAAAGCCCAAACTTGTGGATTATTTTCAAAGACAAAAAGGCGGTAAAACGAGTTTTTGTTGGTTTCAGGGGAACATCGTCACGTGCGGCGTCGTGGGGGCGTATGCCGTCATCCTGGCCGTCAACGCCTACG
>NC_051430.1:34608024-34609343 GCF_001649575.2 Kryptolebias marmoratus
AAGTTCATTACGTGACTAAGTTACATACACAAGGTAATAAATAAGTTCATAGTTAATAATTAGTTTAAGAAAATTGATGCTAAAATCTGTTAGAATGTTTGGTTTTGAATTCTAATCGGAGTGAGACATCCGACCTTCGTTATATTGTACGTGGAGAATACGTGACGTAGTGAGTGCTCTCACCATAAAACAAGCTTTGACGTAGTTTCTCCGGTAAAGTTTTGAAAAATAAGAAAGAAAACAGGTCTTATAAACACTAAATGTGTCCTACAGGCCTCCGTCTTTGTAAGTATTGGTGCTCAGGAAGCATTTGTGCATTTATATGTACATTATAATGTTGCTTTTGTTGTTTTAATTCATGTAAATACACTGGTGTGATACCTTAGTATATGTCTATGTTGGATTCAATCATACAGGGAAAAAAATAAATACATTTTTAAAACCATTTATTGACCGGAACAAAAACATACAAACTGACAGGTTTCTGTAAAGTGCCGAGAAAATAAAATAAAAATTAAAACTATTTTTCATAGAAACACAAACACATAGAAAACTAGATTTATCAGCCACAAACGATAAAAAACGAGTTCATATGAAACAGATTTGCTTTGAGTCACGATGGCGGCAGAGAGAAGGAGGCGTTTGGATCAGTAGTTGGTCTGAAAGTCCTGAGTGTTCGGTTTCCTCGGAAACATTCGGAGAGCTTCTGCTGAAGGCACGCCGGGACTTACCCTGTTGGAGGAAAACGATTTCCGTTTCTTGGTTTCGTTAACGTTTTTCAAGCCGTGTCAGCGATCGGAGTTAAAAGCAGGAAGAGCTGATGTTAGCACGGCGTTACCAGACGGATGAGATCTGCAGGGATTAGTCACAAACATGTCGGACCTTTCTAAAAAACAAAAATAAAAGACTTAAAGAAGACGAGTGACGCCGCTGATCAGGTGAAGAGTCACGTTTTCTGCCTCCTCTTGCTGCTCAGCTCAAAGTAAGGCTCCGCCCCCCTGCCGCCTTCGTTCTTTTTGGCACCGGCAGGTTTGACTCCGGCGCCGCCTCTCTGTGATGCCGCGGCTCGACTCCGCTCAGGCAGGAGGGACGGTTTTGCGTTGTCGGCGGCGGCGGTTTGTTTGCGCCCCGCCCTCTGTGCTGGGGCTGCTGCGTTCTGATTGGCTGTGCCGGCGTCAGCGGCCCTGTTTAGGACCGGCACCTTGCTTTTAGCCGCCGCCTCCTTGCCCTTTGATGTGGTGGGTTTTACTGGTGCTGGGGAGGCCGTCCGGGAGGACGGGGTGGGGGTCGTCCTCGGCGTCCTCGCTCGCCTGAGGCGC
>NC_051430.1:34621077-34622885 GCF_001649575.2 Kryptolebias marmoratus
GCAGGGAGGAGGAGGGAGGAGGGGGGGAGGTGCAAAGGGAGAACCCTGACTAATGAAGTGGCTACGCTCCACTAAGCCCTGACCCCCCCCAAACAATCCTGTCACACTGGGACCCTCTCACAAAGCGGCCATTGTTTCCTTCGCCACACACCATCGTCTCCAAACCCGGATGAGACGGGATTTACCGTCACTTCCTTTTCATCACCGCCATGAAGACCCTAAACCCCACCAGGCCAGAGCACCCCCCCCAAAAAAAACCCCCAAAAAAACAGGACTCAGTTTGTCAGCCCAGCATCAACTAATGCCACTTTTCCACCGGCTCTAATTCAGAAGTCCGACTCTACTCGGCTCGATAAAGAATGCATCACGTTCACACCGGCCAGTTTGGTCGGCAGCAGAGAAACGCCTCCTCGTGTTGTGGGGGGCGGGGTTAGGGTTAGGGCGGCGCAAGTCATGTAAACAACAGAAGCGCTTTGGACCACGTTGGCCCCGTGTTGTTGCTGTTTTTTAAACTTATGGGGATTCTCCTGAGACTTCAGGAAGAGAGGCGCAGTGGAAGAAATGCTCTGGATGCTGCGATTGTTGCGCAGAGTAGGACAGCTGTTATCCGCCTGAGATTTCAGGCTTTACAGGCCTTCAGCTGGGGGACAGACGGCAGAAACGCTGCAGGGTAAGCTAACGCTGTTGTTTATATTCCTACCTTCGCTCTTTATGCTTGCATCTGGCCACACCCACAACCAATGAGTGAACAGGAGCTAAGCTTGCTCCGCCCACGAAGCAGGGCCGGCCCGGCTGGCCCGACTCCGAAACAGGGACCAAAGAAGCAGGGACCGGCCTCGATAAAATGCAGGTGGAAATACATGCAAAGCGAGCAGAGTAGAGTGGAGCCGGGACCTTTAGAGCCGGTGGAAAAGGGGCATTAGTCTGACATTAAGCTGGAGGGCTGAAGACTGATGACTAAGAATTAAACTCCCTCGGGGGGGAAAGTAAACTAACAGAGCGAAGGGCAGTACACGTGATCGACTCCAGTCTGTTTGCCACAGTTTTGTTCCAATAAACTCAGCAAACGGACGTCCAGCATCCTTCAGTCGAGTCTTTCGACCTTTAGAAGGAACATTCCAGAAAGAATCTGCTTTCTTCCATGCTGGGTCAAACTCAACAACACGGGACAAAGAGCCAATCTGTGGCTCTGGACTCCAGTTGCGTGCAGCTGGAGTGTGGAGGCGCGGCTCCCTACGCCCTGACGTACAGTCGGATGTCGAGCACAGAGGACGCTGGGAGAACCGAAGCCAAGGAAGAGGCGGCGAAGACAAAACGATGGTTTCTTTTCGGCGAACTTGGGAGTGGCGCCGTGGAAAAGGGCAGGGGGTTTGACACGAAGCGCCACCACGCACATTCTCCAACGGTCACTTGGAGGAAAAAACACCCAACAAAGCTGTTGTTGTGTTGGAGGTTTTCTCCTCTGTTACACCAAGTTACCCACCAACCGCAGCGCCTTCCTTACAGGGGTTAGTGCTGAAATCAGACAAAACCAGATAACAACACAATCAGGAACATCTACAGTTTCAGAAGTGTTACCCCGAGTTCTCGACGGTTCTGAGGCGCAGACGACCCGTTTGGTTCTTCAGTTTACAGTCAGGACCGTAGCTCCCACAGAGGACCCCGAGGTCCGGACCTCAGTGTTTTATAAAAACCTGAATCCAAACAAGGCTTTTGAACGGCGTGGTTCTCTGCGTAGCTCCACCAGTTTCCTGTAGGAGGCGCTGCAACTGTGTGCAGCTGCAGCCAAACTCAATGTCTACGAAGAA
>NC_051430.1:34623293-34625148 GCF_001649575.2 Kryptolebias marmoratus
CCAAAACTACAACACCTCACTGGTATTTGATAAAAAGGTGAAATCTCTGCTAAAATCTTGTGTTTTGAATCAACATTCATAGAAACTAATTCATGTCATTTCAGTGAGTCATCATGGTTGTGCCCTGAGTCCAAATACATGTCATATACACATTCAAGCCACTTGTTTTAAATAAATGCTTCTATTTTAATTCAGTTTTGGTCTTCATAGTAACTGATGTGCAGGGAGAGAATGACTGGTTGGTTACGGCCCTGTTGACACGTCTCCATTTGTTCTAATAAAGTCTGTTTTTTTACCACAACCAAGCGCCGACTCACTCCAAGAGCCATCTGTGTTGGCCAGTCACTATAAACTCTTCTCTAATGGTGATAAAACCACACAGGTGCAAACATGCATCCTAACAGGAGCTACTTCTGGTGTGCAACAAGCTTTGATTCGTTACCAAGTCTGTCACTGCGTTGTTTTCACTAAAAGACAGAAAAAGTGGTCCATTCTTCAACCTAAAGTTGTCCATCTGGTGATAAAATGTGATTTCCTTCGTTCATGTTGAGAAGGAAAGTCAAACAATTCATCTGAAGTCAAACCAGGACTTGGACTTTACTTTATTTACTCATTTCCAAACTACCTCCTCCTACCTACCCCTCTTTTTGTTAGAAGTTTAAGGATTTAATTGCTTGAAGCGGCTAATTTTTACACATGTAAATCTAAAAAGGACCACGATTCTCAGTGAATGGGTCCATTTTCTTTGCAGGGTGCCCAACAGACGAACCACTTCCTCCCAAAAAGCTGCAGAATAAATTAAAGGATCTGTCTTTGTCTGGTGACAAATGAGCAGCACAAGAAGGGGATTGAGTCGGAACATTTAAACATGGACGCCTCTGTGTTTTATTGAGTGTCTCGCTCCCTGCTCGCAGCCAATAATCATTTAAGAGGATCAGCGCTGCTCCAGCACGTCCCCGTCACCAAAACACGCCGCACGTGGCGCTCGCATGGAGCCTGGAGCGCTCCGCCGGCGCATGCCAGCCCCCGTGCATCAACGCCCCGTTACGCAACGAGTTCAGGCGGTGATGTCATTTTGATTTTCTACTACATGGTAAAAATAGAAACGTGTCAGCAGCCGAGCGGAGCTTTAATCTCTCCAGGGTGTTTTAACTCCGTCGTTAAACATTTACTCAACCAGAGGGACGCAGACGGACTTTGTTCCTGTGAGTTTGTTAATCAGTACGGACCGCGGCGCCTTCAGACCGCGCCTCTTTAAATCATTGGCGCTCGTTCTCCTTAGTCTTCGCACCGGCTGCTTGTAGCTCAGCTCCTTTCTCAGGGATGTGATTAAAACAAACGGACAGTAAAACGGCCAAGAGAGTTAAACGCTCTTCCAGTATCTGCTCAAAATTAACTGATCCGTCGTTTGAGTTTTGGCTCCTTAAGGTCTGTAGTGCTTATTAAACCAACTATGGAGTCCTTCGTTGTTGATCCACAGACCGTCAGATGACGGCTGCGATGTCAGGGTTCCACAAGCAGTGTGAAAGCAAACATGTTCTTATAACTGTTCAGTCCCTCCAGGATTTTGCAGGCATTTTTTGTGATTGTTGCGGCTAAAATGCCTGATTTCGCGGGGCATTTTCCTAAAAGTTGCGATTTTTTAAAGAAAATCAATAAACAACCATAACTTTTAATATCTAAACCAAAAATCCTTCCTAGTTTTGTAAGATAATCCCCAACAAACATTGACATTCTCAAAAGGTGCTTTATTTGAGAACTTTGATAGCTTCTAAACTGACATTCATGAGCATTTCTGGATTGTCCCTGGTCTGCAGCTCTCCTCACATGTTTTGCAGACACAAAGTGTTTGTCG
>NC_051430.1:34625379-34637605 GCF_001649575.2 Kryptolebias marmoratus
ATGTTAACAGGAAGTGACGTCACGTGTCTTCTTCCTGAGTTATTTGGGCTTATTTTGTATTCCACGCTACACAAACCCACAAAGAAGAGACTAGACCGCAGAAACGGTGGCGAATCACTTCAGAAACAATAAATATTGGGTTAAAGTTGCAGCGTTTTGGGCAAAGTTGCGCTGGGTTTGCTTGATTTTGCGTTAATAGTTGCGATCACAACATCGTGAAATCCTGGAGGGTCTGACTACCGTTTGGTCCAAACATAGTGAAAACTATGCGAGAAAATCGTCATGTTTCTGAAGGCCGTGCTGCTTTTTTTCCAGGCTTTAATTTGCTAATTACAGCAGACAGATCCGGTGAGTAATACTCTTTTCCCTGAAGTGTGAATCGGCTGCCGGCCAGCAAACCTTCACTGGAGTCCAGAGGGGGTTCAGCTGGACAAAACCAGTCTCGGGGGGAAAACCAGCTCCACCTCTATTAGAGTCCTTCCTGCTGAGCCCTTTGTGTCTGGACTTAATGACTTTGTCATTCAGAGCCAAGCCTCCTTTTCACTGCTGCCCCGTGCCGAGAGGAAAAATGTTTAAATACTACATCAACGGCCTTACATTCAGGTCTTTAATGATGGGCCTTTTCAAGGTGTTCTAATTAAACACCAATGTCCTTTCAGGGAGGATTAAATTATCTTCCTGACCTTCCTGTCCTTGTCGGGACGGGCCGTCCTTCGAGGCGGGACGGTGCGAGTAAAGCCCATCTTAAAGGCTTGAATGAGTGGGGGAAGCCACCTTGCAATCCCATTTTGATTGGTTGACGCTAATCAGGTCTGGGACACGAAAGCCCCTCGGTGCTGACTCAGGATCGGGCTTCAAGTCCTCGAGGACCGAGGTTGCTTTGGAGTCAAACCCACCAACGTTTAGCTGGTAAAAATCAGTCGAGATCACCCTTGGAGTTGACACAAACGGAAGATAAAAGTCAGCGTGTTGGCAGGAAACATGGGTTATGGGGTCAGGCAACTTTAAGGCCAAAAACGCTCTTTGAATCCGTTGGGAATCATTTGATTTGTCTTCAAATATTCAACAATGCTGACCCCACCCCCCTGGACAGCTAAAAAACCAAACTTTAATGAATGATGGGTTTCAGGTACAGAGACGTGTGCTGCTACTAATCCTGCTCGCCGGGGATATTAGGATGACTTTATTTTCACTGGTCCAATGGATCAGCGTGGACGGCGACCATTTCCTGTTTAGAATTCTTTCAAAATAAACTCCAACTGCTGGATTGATTTCAGCTTCGATTTATGTTTTTTCCATTTTGAAAGGAAGGGGTACGGGTCGTAGATGCGTCATTAAAACACCGCTTATCCTGACAGGATTTTATTTTACCAAGCTTGCAAAGTGAGACAAAGGACAATTTTGAGTTTGGGGTGTCTTTGAGCACCAAATTAATCTGAAACAGCCACCTTTCCCAAACGAGAGGTTTACAGTCAGATAAAAGATTCATTATCTGATAAAACAAAACCATCTTCCACCTTAAATGTTCATTTTGGACATTTCTGGAAATGGCGTGCCAGTAAAGTTGCCAACAAATAACTTAACAGGATTACGTTTTTCAAGGTTGGAGTAGTCGTTAGCACTAATAGCCATCTACAACAGGTAAGATACCCTTTAATCAGCTCCCATAGCTTTTCAATTCAAGTTTCTACAGCTTATGACAACATTTGCATCCAAACTTCATGTAAATATTACGATCAAAGTTCGAATTCTGCTGAAGCGCGTTTAAATAACCCCCACACGAAATGTAAGTGTGTTGATAAAAACCCTCGACAGGAAGTGGCAGATAATTCGAGCTGAACTTGTTGGGAAGAGACGAGTTTAATGTCTGTTAAAAAAGAGCAGATCTCTGCTGAAGATGGAAACAAAAAAGTGAAGACCCTGCTGTATTCGTTCACTCCTCTGAAAACAACACGTATAAATAATGCATAACGTCTCACACACACACACACACACACACACACACACAGATGAGACAAAGAAGGCTTAATGAGTTAAGGATGCTTCAGGCTCCATATGGGCCACGCTGCCCCACAATAGGGATGATAATAAAATCTTGGATTACCCCTCATTTATTTAGGATGCAGCTTACAGGAAGACGTGTGTGTGCGTGTGTGTGGCAGCCTTTAAGCGTGAGGCCTGATGCCAAAAGATCAAGCAGATGGTGATTATGAAGTTATGGGAAAAATGAGGTTGATCCTCCTCCTTTATAATAAAAACTAAAAGGAAGCAGCAACAGAATCATGATTGGGTTGGATCTACATGAGACAAGCCTGAAATTAAATTTAAATAAATACATCCATGGTGCCAACAGATGGAAGATAATGGTTTCAATTTTACCATTAAACTGTCCTCAGGGCCACCATCCTGCAGGTTTTCCTTGTTCCTCTGCTCCAACACACCTGATCTGAATCAATGGGTGATTAACAGGCTTCTGCAGAACATGAAGAGGTGATTTAACCTCTGAATCAGGTGTGTTGGAGCAGAGAAACAAGGAAAACATGCAGGATGGAGACCCTGAGGACCAGGATTGGCCACCCCTGCCTTAGAAGAAACACAAAATGGTTATAATGTAATCAACCTGAACAAATATTGTGCTGAAGTTTGGTGCTTGAGCAGCTGAGAGTCATCAAAACTTTATTCAAGGTTTGACCAAAAGCAGCTATTATTATTATTTCAGCCTAAAACTCCAGCATAAAAGGGCGATATGCACTTCTTCAAGGAATGGTCGGACTTTAGGGTCAAAGTGTTTTAAACGAGCCCAGTTGCAAGTTCTGACGTGGAGGACGTCCTTCAAATGATCCCAACTCCAATCCTGAAGCCAAGTGAAAAAAAAACTTTTCAAATCATTAAAACCTCGAGCGCCTCCTTTTCACCAAGATGGAAGATTCAATCGAAAGATGCTGCAGATTTTACAGGAAGCACCTTTTTTTTTTTTTTTTTTTAAATTTCCCCCTTCATCCCACAGGAAACCAGGATTGCACCATGGAGCAGGACTCAACATTAACATCTTCATTGTCCTGACACAATAGGCGCATACCTGCCAACCGTCCCACATTTAGCCCCCCTGTCCCGCATCACCCTGTGCAGGACAGCCTAAAGTCCCACATTTGGCCCTCACACGCCACACTTTGTATTTCCCACGCAAAAAAAAAAAAAAAAAAAAACCACACACAGCCTTTTTGTCACTTTAACGCTATATTTAGTGAGTTTTCAGATCCCTCTAGCATTTTTTTAAAGCAACTAGCGACAAATCTAGTGACTTTGGCGGCTAAATGTGCTGTAAGCCCCGCCCACTTCCACTGTTTTTGTGTGAGTCGTGTAGTCGTCTGATGACAGAGAGCTAAAGATGGAGAGGCAGAAAGATAAAGATGGAGGCAGGAAAGAAAGCTTTTCAAAGTGGTTGAAAGACAGCAGGAAGTTGTGTCTGAGCATCAAGAGGAGGCCTGGAAATGTTCAGGTTAGCTAATAAATAACAAGTTCCAGCTGTTTACTGATCAGTGTTTACAACCTAACAGCTGAGAGGATGGAGAGGAAGATCCAAACTTGAGAGCAGCTATGATATGTGTTTAATTCAAATTAATTGATCAGAAATCAGGAAAATCCTGTTGAATCTGTGATGTTTGTGTGTTTTTCTGGGAGGGATGTTTTAATGACATGATCAGCTGATGAAGAGATCAGCTGTTTATATACAACTGTAGATATTTGGGCAGACAGACTTAAACACAGATAATGTAAGACTTAAAGTGTGAATGTGTGAGTGTGTGTGTGGTAGGTGCACCAGCAGGAGGAAACATCCGAGCCCCGAGCGCTCGGACCTACAACCAGCAACATAAACCCTCATCCAAACAAACCACCTTACCATGATCCTATTAGCCTCTATATTACCTCGCAACAGCTCAGCAAACACGGTGTAAATATAAATATGAACTAATGAAACTATTCATCCTCTTACCTGCTGCCAATCAAGGATGGACACGCATGCGCAGTAGAGGTCGCCTCTCGCTCAATGGAGGACCTGAGGAAGCCAATTAAACAAGAACGGGGTTGTGTAAAATCAACACTGGATGGTCCAGTTACTCTTTTTAAGCCATGTGTGTGTGTGTGTGTGGGACAGACACACACACACACTTTACCTGGAATAGCTTTAAGCTAGCTAATCAAGGACAGATGTTTGCAGAGCTAAACTTTTTACTGCAGCTGGCGCTTTTATTTTTATTTTTCTGTCAACACCGAGCAAACTGTGGAGACAGAAAACGACTCAGGGCGATACACGTCTTAAAAAACACCAGAAAGGGTTTAGTTTTTTCTGTTTTCCTCCGAATCGTGTTGGAAAAAAAAAAAAACTTCCACGAGGCTCTCTTTGTGGATTTTAGGAAAACAGCAGCAACAAAACTCTCCCTTCGACAGGAAATTTAAAAAAAACAACCTTCAAACTTACCGGAAACGGCACCAAGCAGAACCTCTGGGTCCGGTTTCGTTGCTCGAACGCGTTTATTCGGTTCGGTAAATCAGTTATGATCCGCTGCCGCAGCTGGGGTTGTTATGGGCAGCGCTGTTCGAATCAGCCAATCAGGAGTGCGGAAGCGGCTCGGGGGGGCGGGGCCTCGGCGACACCTGAATATGGCTTTACTGGATGGGATCCTGGGAAATAGGGTTTACAAGAAGAAGTGATAAATAAGGTATCAGGTGAACAAGCGTTCAGACGGGTTGTATCAGTGACGTCACCATAATCAGTCAGTGACGTCACATACTCATTAGGTCAAATCTGAGGTCCAGGTCTGCGCTTAATTGCCTTGTCTGTCTGTTAGCAAAATATCCCACGAACCACTGGACCGATTTTAACGAAACTCTCAGAAAGCAACCACTAGATGTACGGCTACAGCTCATTCGCTTTTGGAGCCAGACCCAGTTAAGATGGCCGCCACAGGCAGGCAACTTCCAAACACACAAAAATTCCTTCAAATCGGTCAGTTCGGCAAACATCAAGCTACAATTTGGTGTGGTCGTAGCTGAGAGTCATGCTCAATTCATGCTCCAAGGGCTAACTGATTACATCATCCTTTTGTTTCCAAAACTCTGTCATTAGCTGTTAGAGTCAGCTCTGTCTGTCTGTTAGCAGAATATCTCACGGATCACTGGATGGATTTGAACAAAACTTTCAGGAAGTCAACGCTGGGTGTGCGTCTGCAACTGATTTTCTTTTGGGGACGATTCACATCAAGATGGCTGCCGCAGCTAATCAGCTTTAGAGAATACATAAATGACTATAACTCGATGAGTTTGGCAGATTTTGTGCTAAAACTTGGCGTGGCGGTCGCTGAGAGTCATCTTCAACACATGGTCCACATCTCGTGGGATTTCATGTTATTTACAAACTGCTCTGTTCCTTCTCATCACAAGAGCTTTTAAGGTTTTGGGTGGCGGGTGATATGCATTCCTTCAGGTAATCTTAGCCCGACCAACAGGCTTCTTTCCTACCTACAGTAACAAACATCTGATGGGAATTCAGACCACCGTGGCCTCTTAGAGCCAACAATGACGGGGATGAGTTCATCCACATCAAAGAGCGTCTTTAGGACATTTCTGTCTCCAGGGGAAGAAGGAGGCTTGTGTTTCGGCCGCACCCTCGTCCTTTTGTGGAGTGAAATCATGTCAACAATCTGCTCTGGGATAAATGCCTGCCTCCATAACAAGTCAGGTGAGCTCGTTTTTAAATTCCCTGAAACCAGATACTGTTCTGTTCCTGGGATGTTGTTGTTTTCGGTGCGGCAGGAAAAAACACGTTGGTTCAGCTCGGTTTAGCGGAAAGAAATTGTCAAAATGTACATTTCGAGGACGATTTCTATTCGCTGGCCAGAGTAAACATCCCATCAATATTCATGACCCCAAAAGACACTTTTCCACTTTTTCATCCCCGTGATTTTTAATACTTCTGAGTCAAACATCACAACAACGTTAACTAAAGCTTTTTTTTAATTTTATTTTACTAGTAAACTAGCACAATTAAAACCATCATCAAACTCAAGGCCCGCGGGCCAGATCCGGCCCTCTGTAACATTTCATCCGGCCCTCCAGTCTGGTTCAGATCGAATCTCTGATTCTTATTTTGCTTTAAAAAAAAATGAAGTTTTCTCTGACAGTGACTTAGAAACCAACAATATATAGTTTTAATTTCTGTATGATCAGGTTTTTGTCTGTTTTAATGTTAAAAACTTCATTTAAAAGCTGAGTGAGGCGTAAGAAATGACTGCTAATGATGAGCTTTTTGAAGTTTGATCTATTTGTCTGTGTTCATTAAAGTCTGTTTGCTCTAAATTCTGTATAATCTGTAACTGGGAAAAGTTCATTAATATTTCTATATGAATGATTTGACATAATACATCTAAAACTAATTAATTTATGTAATTGTTAACAAATATTGATCGCGATTGGACCAAATTTTTAATTTTGGCCCCCTTGCGTCTCTGGGTTTAACCCCCCTGACGTAAAGGGTTAAAGTGCAGCAGAGTTCCTCCATTGTTGGCCACAGTTGTTTACCCTGCAGTGGAACATGCTGACCTACTTACATTATGCTCCACATGTTACAGCGTATAAAAAAACTAAGAGAAGGAAACTACGGTTTCCTTCTCTTAAACCAAGCCGTCGTTTGGGTTTAATTTTCTAATAATTTAACGTGACAAGCAGGGGCGCCACAACGGGGGTGGGGCGTGGGGGCAATGGCCACCCCTAAAATATTGGTGGCCCCCCTCATCTACCCCAAGCTGTTGTTTTAATTTCCCCCAGCTGTTTGGGATGAAAAGAACCTCAGGAACATAAAAAACACGTTGTTTTCGAACAATTAGGAGTTCAAAATGTAAATATATTTTATTTTAAAATAAAATAAAACTTTAAAGCTAGTCTCCCTGAATGAAGACAACCGGTAATGTTGAGGTGCAGAAAGCTAATGTCTTCAATGGGACATTATATGCAGTTTTTTTTTTCAAATATGTTCAGCTTAGCTAAAGCTACTAATACTAATAAATAACAAGTTCCAGCTGTTTACTGATCAGCATTTACAATCTAACAGCTGAGAGGCTGGAGAGAAAGAATCAGGACAGACAACAAAGGGGACACATATTTTCTTCTTGTTTAAAAGCTATTATTAGTAGCTGTAGATTTTGTTGATAGAGTTTTAATGGATTGTGGTAAGAAAAAAATCTTTTTTAAAAGCTGACGTTAAAACATAAGAAATGAATGCTAATGATGTGTCTTTTTTAAGTTAAATCTATTCTTCTTTGTTTATTAAACTATATTTGCTTTAAATTCAATGTAATATAAAACTGGGAAAAGTTATTTGATATTTGTATATGAATAATTTGACATATTATGTCTAAAAATAGGTTAATTTATGTATGTTTTCAATAAATATTGATTCAGATTGGCTCTTGGTTAAACAAACATGATATATAAACAGAAATGATCCATTTGATCAAAGTATCAGAATAAAACACGAGTTAAGTATATGAAATTGTAAAAAAAAAAATCTGAAATATTACAAATACTAGTTTTTCCGACTATAAACAGGAAATAGTAAAGCCTTTTTAAGAGTTAAACCCTTTTAAAACCACAGGGATCACCGGTGACACAGCAGCTTGCTACCTTTTTTGAATTTTAGTCATTCAAACTAAAAAATAAAATAAAAAAAGTCGAAGAAAATCCAATTCCATTTTTGTCCTGTTCTTCTTATAACAGTTTTACGCATTTAATTACATAAGAATGGTAAATACTTGACAGATTTATAAAGTTCTACTTCTCCTAGAAAAAGGGTGTAAATTATTTACACATAGGGCATTTTTTGACAATTATTGACCAAAAAAAAACAGGTTTTAATGCATCTATTATGGCGCTAAAAGGGTTAAATACTTGGAAAATGAGGCATTTGTGCTACGTAGTGGTGACGGCGGAGTATTACACAAAGTCTGTGTTTTGTGGCTAAAATCGGTTTTGTTTAGCTAAAAAGAGAAAGTTTTTAATCAGTAAATGTAGGCCGAATGTGGGCAGGAAAAAAGGGTGTAAATTATTTACACATATGACATTTTTTTGACATATTTACTGACTAAAATAGACAAGAAAGACCAGTTTTCAATGTATTTTATTATGGTGCTATAAGACTTGGCAAAATGAGGCATTTCTGCCCCCTAGTGGTGACGGTGGAGTATTACACAAAGTCTGTTTAGTTAAAAAGAGAATGTTTTTAATCAATAAATTTAGGCCTAATATGGGTAGACTTTAAGCTTTATTTTGACAGCTTTCAATGTTTTTTTAATAAAGTTTATTTTATTTAAATAACAATGTTAAACACAGGAACAGGGCGCTGTTTGGACAGATGAAATTATTCTGAACTGGCCGGGACAAATAAAGACATTTTTCATTTATTTGTTATTTTTGCCTTCCAGCATGCACCTTGATCCAGCTGTGACTGTATCAGTCACACAGCTGGATCGATACGCTCCTGAGGGGACGCGGCGAGCCGTTAGGGCCAGAAGATGGAGCCCTTTGCCATCAGATGAGCGCTCAGGGAGGCGGAGGGGCTGCTGAGAGTCCTGCTGGGACCTTTTGTTTGGGTGCCTGGGGGGTCAGCGTGGGCTTACTGGCCCCCTTCTCGCACCATATGCCACCAGAGGCCTGACTGTCACATCGGATGAGCGTCTCGGCGGCGGCGGCACATCTGACTGTACGGCGTCCGCCGTCTCTTCGATTTCCTGTAGGCCCAGAGCGTCTCAAACTCCAACCATACGTTCCCTTTTCCATGTATCTCCTCAGAACATAAACATGTCAAGTTCTTGCTGCAACAGGCATTAATTAAGCCTCTCATCTCCCTAATTGGTGCCGTGGGTTTAATTTCAAACTTAACGTTCAATAAAACGAACCTGTTCAGAAGCCCTCCCTGTAATTATACTACTGTGGTTAAAACGAGGCAAAACATTCAAACAAATGGCTGAAAAGAATGAATTTGTTCTGCACGTTTTCAGCCAAGTTGTTCAAAAGCATCTCCTGAATCTAAAAAAAAGAAAAGAAAGGCAAACACGTTAATCTGAATCAAATACAAACTACTTTTCAGACCCGCACACAAATACATGAACTGAAGCAGACTGGTTTAACACTAAAATAACCCAGTAATAACAAAATGCTGCTCATTTTTTAAGTCTACTTTCTGCAGATCCAATAAAAACACCACTTATATGCAACTGTTACCTTTAATAATGATAATAAAAACAGCCTTAGCCCTGTTAAAGTGTATATAAACATACCAAACAATAATATGCATCCTCAGATAATAATAAGTATTAAATACTGGCTATATAATTTGTAGAGTTCCTGAAAACACAAACTGTTTATGCCAAAGTGCAGCATTATGTGTCTTAGGCTACAAATACTGCGAACGCACGAGCAGCTAGCCTGTTAGCTTCGGAACTAGCCTATTCTTAAAACCCATTTTCGCATAAATTTAACAAATTTCATCAAACCAATTCCGGTTAGAACGGCTCGGCGTTTAGTAATAAACAGACGAAGGATCACGACTGAAATATTTCGTGATTTATACGCGAGCCACGCCGGGGGTAATCTCGTTAGCGGTGGTGGAATTTGACACGCTAAAGAGAAGCGCTGCTAGCGTAAAAAAAAGAAAGAAATCAACACGAAATGACGTGTTTTCTCCTTTAAATGGCGGTTTAATGTAAATGTTTCGAATTGGACTACAGATCTGGAGTTAAACGAGCCCTCAGAAAATAGCTGGATTTAAATAAACCCTTTTTAAAGCAGCCCGGTAGATGTTTAGCTAAACGCTTGCTAAGCTAACGAGCTAGCGCCGTGGAGCCGTTAGCCCAGAATTCGTTTGATGAGGTGGGGAGTCCAAACGGGCGCGCGAGCCGGACTCGCGGCGGTTTAACTGCAAAAACAGCACCGTTTTCCAAACCGCACGCGACGACACGAATGTTTTCCGCTGTCTGGTGTCAATTCCTCAAAATGGGGTCTGCTAACGTACGTCTCCGCCATTTTGTGACAGGTTTTTCATTGAGCAAAGGGGTACGTGTAATGGTTGAATGTAACCCCATCAAGAAGAAGATATCCGCCTGGCAGTTCCTGCGAGAGAGAGAAAAAAAGGGACCAGGGAGGAATTTTTCAACCCTCCCGTGAGATTAAAAAAAAAAAAAGGGAAAGGAAAGTCGCCTCCTTGATGCGGGGGAGCGAGCGACGGCGGCTTCCCGCAAGTCCCGCAACAGATCGCGCCAAGAAAAAACAAACAAACAAAAGCAAAAACTGTAATCATTGAAATTACCAAATAACCTCACTGGCAACTCCATTTATCACCCTGCGATCTCAATCAAGTTTAGCCTCTTTATTAATACAGCATAAAAGATGGACCAAATAATAAACAAAGTATAAATACGCTAAATAACAGCTTTACTTTATTTTTTATAGAAATATCAGTTTTGACTCTTCCGCTATCCTTAGCTGCTTGGCTAATATCAGCATGTAGGGAGTGTTGGGTCTGAAAAAGCAATTTAAATTTAAAATCATTTGTTGCCAAGCATAACACGCTTGATTGGGATAATAAGGAAGCTGGGTTAATTAGAATTATCCCCCCCCTGCCCCCAACGGGATGCTTCCATGAACATTTTGACCCGTTTTTCTGTATTTATCATGTATTTACGCTCCCCCGCCACAGAATATTGTCAGACGGTCCCTGACGCGGAGAACGGGCTCTATTGTTCCGGCGGTCGCGCGGCCCCCTCGGCCGGCGCAGTACCGCCGCTGGCCGCAGAGGGCGCTGCGCGCATGGCAGGCCGGGCTCCGCGGCCTTCACGTCTTTTTGTCTGAGAACTGGATCCCCTCTCCGCCGCTCTACAGTGTGCGCGATAGCCTCGGAGCTGCGTCCGTACCACACTGTCAAACCACTCCAAACGACCAAAAAGCATTAATTCAACACTTTCCGCCATGGCGCTCCTAATCTACCGGTAAATCGACCGTATTTGTGACTGTTCGCTGGAACTTAGTCCCGGGCTTGCTTTCTGTGTGCATCAGTCTTTATTAGCGAGCTGCCGCTCTCCTTGCTACCAGCTATTTCTTTAACTTTTTAAACACTCAGCTCGGCGAATGACTGAGCGCCGGCGGAGTATGGGATCCTTGGCGTCTTAGGAAGCGACTGAAGTGGGCTTTAACCGTGTCTGCATGCGAAGACCATGGCAAATTCGACGGGGAAGAATCTACCAGACCAGCGGAGGAAAGGACAGGCTTTCCTGGACGAGCTGCGGCAATTCCACCAAAGCAGAGGGTGAGATCGGGGCGTCTTTTTCCTCAAATCTTAACTTTAAACCTCGCCTGCACGAGCGTGCGAGTTGGCCGGAGTGTTATTTTGACGGCGTGTGGCTTGATTTCGTGTGTTATCCCCGACAGATCGCCGTTCAAGAAGATTCCTATCGTGGGTGGGAGAGAGCTGGACCTGAACGCTCTCTACATGAGAGTCGTCTCTTTAGGTGGATTTGCTAAGGTGAGTGGGAACCGCAAAAAAAAAAGGAAAACAAAGTGGGATTTCTCCACACTCCCGCCGCCCGTGGACTCGTCGCCGGACCAACTCGGGACAAGTGGGAAGCCCCTCCGGTTTTAGTGGCTCGGTGTCGGCCTTGTGCTAGTTTTTTGCCGTGTATCTTCTATGCACCGTGGTGGCTCGTGTTTGTTGTGCGGGCTTCTTTTTCTTTTTTTGTGTTTATTTTTGTTGTTGTTGCTTGAATCAGTCCGAGGCGCTCTCCGGAGTCGCGGTGCAGTTCGGAGCGACTCAAAATTAGCGGGCACGTTCGCCATCGATCTATCGGCACGGAGCCCGGCCTCGGGGCGAGGGGGTGGTGGGGAGAAGGGAAGCGAGAGCGGCGCGCGGGACCCCGGGCGCGTCGCTCGCGGCCGGTTCGAACCCCGGAGGGGCAGCTTTTTTAAGAAAGGAAAAAAAGAAAAAGAAATTCCCCCCCTTTCTGTCTTCACGGCCGTGTTTCTTCGGCAGCCACGGCTGGCCACGGACTGTAGGCCTCACAAGGCCCGGCCGGCGGCGGCACCGAGACGCTCGGCAACTCCGAAAACTTAACTGCTCGGCGCGAGCTTCCCCCCAACTCTCCTCGTGCCGGAGACAGTCGGTTGGAGTTTTGTCCTCGTG
>NC_051430.1:34637618-34643718 GCF_001649575.2 Kryptolebias marmoratus
CCTTTTTTTAACTCGAAGCCGAACTGGGTGAACGGCTCGCGCTAGCTTCCCGGCTAACTAGCTTAAAACTAACAGTACCGTCCTGCTGTGGCGGCTCACTTCTTATTAATGTGTCAAATTTGAAACGTGCAGACAATTAAGCGTTACTCAGGCTACTCCGGGCGGGACTAGTTAACGTTTTCCACCAGGTTTGTGTAGTTCATTTTAATTTTTTTGACCATTTTTCCGCAGTTTGCCGAACTTTTCTGGTAATGTTGGGGTAACCTGTAGCAGAGCTGTAACCCCTCTTGTTTGTGTTGTCGTTGCCGGTGTTTCCTAAGCCTAACCAATCTTTTATCTCTCTCCCTGACAGGTTTCAGACAAAAACCAGTGGGCTGAGCTGGGAGAGGAGTTCAACTTTCCCAGGAGTTGTTCCAACGCCGCATTCGCTTTAAAGCAGTACTACCTGCGGTGAGTAGCTCCTCTCAGGTAGCATGTGGGAAGTGTTTACAAACGTGGAGGTGCAGGATTTAGGCTCTGCTGCTCTGAGGACGTGTGGATGTAGCTGTATCCCCTCTTTGTTGTTGTTGTTGATCAGATCTGACTAATATCACACACTGGCTGCAGAGGCAGCTGCCATGAGGAGTTTGTGGTAAAGCCTCCCCCCCTTCCTTTAAGACAGCAGCTGGCATTTGTGGTTTTCAGTGTCGTTGCTTCCTCTGTTCTCCTTTCTCGAACGCACACACGGGCGACGATTGCTCCCATCGTGAGCACCTGCCCTGCAGAGATCGTGGCGGCGGCTGCGTTTATTTCTGTAGACTTTGTGAAAGTCGGAGCTCCCCGGGGCAACACGTCCTGGAGTAAGCTGTGGTCTGTTTTTGTGTGTGTGACTCGAGTTGCTGCTTCTTTTTATCGTTTTCTCCCCAAGTTTGGAGCATAAACACCGAAGCGCTGGGATTCTTCTGTTCTGTTTGGATTCAGATCTCGCGCCGCAGCTCGGCATCCCTGCGCCGTAACTTTTTAGCAGTAGGAAAAAATGGCACCCACAGATGACAACGGGGTTGTGTATTTATTTATTTATTTAATTGGCAAACCAATTACCCTGCAGCAGACACATCACGGAAAGTTGAACTTTTTGGCATTTTGCTATCCTCCCCTATAGATTTCGACACAACTGCAGAACTTCTTTTGTTTGTTTACCTCCAAACATTCAACATTCAAACTGTCTAAACTGCCCGAAACTTTACCAAACTCTTCTGATTCCTGCAAGCTCGACACTTATACACTTTACTCATAAAAACGTGCACATTTTTGTCCTCTTTCATGCATTGCTTCACTGCTGTAGGAGTTGTTGCTTTCTCTCAAACCCGAACTCCCATAACCTCCCATCGTGTCCGAACTCTGAATTTTAGCTCGTCACTTCAGACGCGCAAAAACTGGCGTATGTGTTGACCTTGTGCTCAAAGTTTTGGTAAATTTTGGTTCTTTTTACATCAAAGGGGTGCCGTTTAGTCGTCTTAGATCAATACAAACAAAAGTCCCAAATTGCGGTGAGGCTTTAGAGGAGGAAGTTGGTGGATGTTGGGGTTTTTGGGGCCGTGCCGTTGGTAGTTTTCTTGTCGGAGAGGTCAGATGACGGACGCAGCAGCAGCAGTTTAGGCTCTTCCTCCTGACAGAAATAGTTGTGAGCTGCGTTTGTTAGTTCCTGTGGCGTGATCGTAACCTAAACATCGATTCACGTAGCACGGATTAGTTTTAGATTACAAATAGAGACAAGTTTCATCAGTATTGTGACGTGTTGCGTTAAAGGATGCATCAGATTCTGATTGTTGTCGTTATCTCTATGCTGGAAGTCACGCCGTGCGTCCCGTTGGAAGGACGCCGGGCACCCAGGCTCGTCTTTGAGGCCGGTAACAGAGAGGCTTTCCTCGCCTGCCGAGGAGAGCCGGAGATCTTTATTTATTTATTTTTAAACCTCCAGTGAAAGTGGCTGAACAGAGGGACCGCCGGCGAGGAGGTCTGAGGCGGCGAGTCACTCCGGGACACTTGAGCTGGGCGGATGTTTGCTAACTTCAGGTTAACCCTGATTATCTAGTTGAATGGCCACCCATAGCCGCTGTTTAAGGTTCTTTTTCTGTAAATAAGCCAGCAGCCACAGGAACAAACGCTCGTGTTTTTGAAGCTGGCGATCGGACGCGGCTTTTAAACGAGAAGCCCGTTGGCGTGGTAGAGCTCCCCATCGCTCCGGTACCGCCTGTTGAACCGGGTTCTCGATGTGATCGTGATGTGGCGCTCCTTGGCCCGCTTCAGTTGCAAGGCTGAAGTAAAAAGTTTGCTTTTTTACGTCATCGGTTCCCAACGGAGAACACGAAGTCGGGGGTCCTAAGGTGGTCCTAAAAGTTGTTACCCATTCTGGCAAAATGAGTTAAAATATTGATATTTGCGTTAAAAATTAGCCCACAAAGACACCAGCTAGCAATGGCTTTCAGTCGGAAACATTCCTTTGTCTTATAACCCGTTTTTTCCCTCTGTCGGCTGCTGTAGCGCCAGGAAATCCCTTCGTGTAACGTTTGGCCTCATTGTGAAGCTTGGCTGGAATTCCTCTCCAGACCAATAAAAATCAACGTTTTTAAAACTGGCTGTAATTGCCAAATTTTCAAATTTTAAGTCAAGGAATTTTAAAATAACCAAATCGCCAAAAAATTCCCAATAGCGACTCGCTTTGCCAGAAGACTTGGGGTCGGACGTCTTTGCTGCTTTCGTTTTTTGGGGTCAGGAGGTAAAATGTGTTCCTAAAGGTTTTAGAGGAATGACCGAGGAGTTATC
Organism: Kryptolebias marmoratus; assembly: GCF_001649575.2. Taxonomy (NCBI): domain Eukaryota; kingdom Metazoa; phylum Chordata; class Actinopteri; order Cyprinodontiformes; family Rivulidae; genus Kryptolebias; species Kryptolebias marmoratus. The sequence goes on from NC_051430.1 coordinate 34,640,424, forward strand.
GGACCTTTCTGCCTTAAAGACTAGTCCGAGATAACAGAATCTGTGCTTTTCATTTTATTTTTTAACTTCGATGATATTTGTGTCCTTTTAATTAAGAACTTGGGCGCGTTTGTTTACTTACAGTAACAGCCGAAGTGACTGAAAACAGGTCCACAATGCCGTTTGGGTTGAGCTGAAACGGTAAACTGGCCCGTTGTCTTTACGGCGCCATTTTTGACCTCCAGGGTTAAATCTGGACATCTCTGTTCACCTACAGCCGGCCCGATACTCGACTCGAGCTTCTGCTTCGTCTTCCGCTCGTTCGGCCGAGTGCTCTGTTTACATTGAGTGCGTACCCGCATTTCAGAACCCCACGTCACCATATCTGGCAAAGCTACTGACGTGAACGGCTTTAAAACTGCACCCGTTTGGGTAAACTCCTTTAACGTAGGAGTTTGTAGTTTGCAGTGAGCGTCCTTTAATGAGACGAGTGCTGCTGAACGTCTTAAACATCCCCGCAAACGGAGTCCCTTTCATTTTTTGTCCAGCTCGTTCAGAAAGCTCTAAATACACGATTTCCCCTCCTCCAAACTGTTGGACCCACAGAGCCAAATCAGGTGACCCAGACACCCCCCCCCCATTCAAGCTTCAAGCTGCTCTTTCCTCGTGGTTCTGTCGCGAACGAGCAGACCGGCGATCTGAAGAGGGTGTTTTCATTTATCGTCGTAATGGAAGCAGAAATAAGGCTTTTAACTCCGCTCTCAGTTCTATAAAAAGCAATAAGAATTAAAGGGGTAACGCGTGAATAGTTCATGTCTTACTCACTGTAGATTCCTTTTTTAAAAGAGTTCAACTTGGAGAAAAGGTTTAAGTTTTACAGTTAGTCCGAACGTTGCCAAATGCTGTTATTTAAACGTAGAAACCTGCGGTTATTTGTAAGACTTCCTGTAAAGTCTAGGATCTGGAATATGATTAAATAATAATAATAAACAATAACCCTGTGATGCAGAAATAACTGGGTTAAATAAGTGTTTGCATGAATTGTGGTGAAACTTTGGAGTCGTTTTTAAGATGACATAATCTGCTGTGAAAGTGGGTCCACTCGGACCGCGTCGATGAGCTAAAGGCTAGTCTGAGCGCAGCCAGCCTTGCTGAAAGTAACTGTGTGACTCCGTGGAAGCGGCTGAATGTGAAACCGGCTGCGTTCGGACGAGCGTCGAATCAAAACTCCAAACCAAGTTTGTTCACAAAGCCATCTGCTGCAGGTAGGATAGTTGTTCTCCACAGACTGTCCCACAGTGAAAGCAGGTGTTGTTTCGTGTAACATAGGGTCCCCAACCTGTGGCTCTGGGGCCACATGCGTCCCCCTCTGGTGTCTCTTTGCAGCTTTGACCAAAACTTAACCTAGAAATTAATATTATTTAATGTCATAAAGGCAAAGAAAAAGTCTAGTTTTCGCAGATTTGACCAAACTCATCGATCAGTTTGTGTTTGTAGTCTATTAGGTGGTAAAAAACTTCTTTAAAAAATAAAAAATTTAGTTTTAAACTGTTACAGTCTGAGTCACTGAAAAGAGACATTTTGCAAAAATAAAAATGGCCAAACGTGGCGAGGAATTCAGCGAGTCGCCATTAACTGATCTGTTTATTAAAAAACAAGTATATGTTTTATTATTTCTAAAAGAAACACTTACACGGGACTGCTTAGTTCAGGGTTTAAAATTTGAGTTGTTGTTTTTATTCAAAGCCTGTTTTTGCGGCTCACCACTTTGTTCCTTTTTTTGTTTTTTAAAGCTATGAAATTAAAAAAAATGATTTCTAAAGGGTGTCCCTGAGCTGGTGTTTCAAACGCTGAACTGCTGCTCGACCTCACACCCCGGGCGTTTTCACACCTCGCACCATCGTTGCCCAGCTTCCTGCGTCCTCCCGCTCCTCTGAAACATCTGGATGGAGGCGGCTGCGTTTTTATTATTCCTCTGCCTCGTTTTGCAGTGAAGCATTTGAACCGGTGTCTTTTTCCTTCCCCCCCTCACACGGAGCGAGACGTTTTAACACAATAAGAGTGGTAAAAGAAAACTTGTTATCACAGATAACATCTGAAAGCTCTCCAGACTTTGTGTTTTGGGTCCGTCTGTAATTCGACCTGGCCCGGAGCGGCGTGGGCCAACGCTGATAGCGTAATCTTCTCCTCTCAGCTTCCTCCGCTAACAAGCAGATGGACAGATCGGCCTAATGCTCGACAATCTGGCTTTAGTGCTTTATAACAGAGACGATGCGTTCAGTGTCTGTTTCCTCCACGGTGCTGGATGAATAAACTCTGCAACAAGTTTGGCGTAAAGATATTAACCCGAGGACTTCTTTTTGTTTATTCATTCACGAGCGTGGCGCTGTGGTCGTTACGATGATTAAAAGATGACAGATTCCCTGAATCGTTAGCATCCGATGTATGTTCCCGACAGGCAGTCTGTTGTGATCGTACAAAAGATCTGAATTTATGTCAAATCTGACCCTTTGACTCTCAGTTTAAAACCGATTTTTGTGTATTTTAAAGGTCCAGCGTTACTAGAAAGGTTGCAGCTTTTCATGCCGGAATATGTTTTGCAATCAGCAGAGTTATAGCCATTTCTGTTGGCTGTGGTGGCCATCTTTAATTGGGTCGGCCCCCCGAAATGCTAATCGTTCACCGACGCACACGCGGCGATTCTTTCCTGAAAGTTTCGTTAAAATCCATCCATAGATTCAGGAGATATTTTGATAACACACAACTGTCCACCTTTTGCCTTTCCGCAGCGGGCGGTAAACGCGGCTGATCCCGAACGTTTTCTCCTCACAGAACGGAAAGCAGAAAAAGTAAAAACCGAGCGTTTAAACAGCTGCTCCTCTTCCATGTCTCGTTCATGTCAGCTTGGCGTAGATTTGATGGCAAAACGTAAGAAAACATGTTTTTGTCCCCGTTTGGAGTCAGAAGATTCATTTTTTTGAACCCTCGAGTGTTTGAATGTTCGGTGAGCTTGTTTAGAAAGTAACACAGGACAGTCTGTGTTTAAACACGCCCTTCAAAATAAGAGACACCACAGATATAAAGTGCACAAAGAAACGCTGAATCAGTGGGAGCCCTGAGCCTGTTGCTAAAAGTAGCAAAGGGCTAGTTTTTTTAATAAAACCTAATAAAGGTAAATCCAACGTGTCCTCGCAGCTTTGTTAGCTGCGTTATCAACATGAATAACAGCCTCTCCTCCTCCTGATGTTCTCTGTGTTTAAACACGCCCTTCAAAATAAGAGACACCACAAATATAAAGAGTACTGTACTGGTCCGC